>NC_092249.1:12354573-12534573 GCF_036320965.1 Panulirus ornatus
CACTTTACCAAACTCAGTCACCAGCTTTTGCAGTTTCTCACCTGAATCAGCCACCAGCGCTGTATCATCGGCGAACAACAACTGACTCACTTCCCAAGCTCTCTCATCCACAACAGACTGCATACTTGCCCCTCTTTCCAGAACTCTTGCAATCACCTCCCTAACAACCCCATCCATAAGCAAATTAAACAACCATGGAGACATCACACACCCCTGCTTGGGAAGTGAGTCAGTTGTTGTTCGCTGATGATACAGCGCTGGTGGCTGATTCATGTGAGAAACTGCAGAAGCTGGTGACTGAGTTTGGTAAAGTGTGTGAAAGAAGAAAGTTAAGAGTAAATGTGAATAAGAGCAAGGTTATTAGGTACAGTAGGGTTGAGGGTCAAGTCAATTGGGAGGTGAGTTTGAATGGAGAAAAACTGGAGGAAGTGAAGTGTTTTAGATATCTGGGAGTGTATCTGGCAGCGGATGGAAACATGGAAGCGGAAGTGGATCATAGGGTGGGGGAGGGGGCGAAAATTCTGGGAGCCTTGAAGAATGTGTGGAAGTCGAGAACATTATCTCGGAAAGCAAAAATGGGTATGTTCGAAGGAATAGTGGTTCCAACAATGTTGTATGGTTGCGAGGCGTGGACTATGGATAGAGTTGTGCGCAGGAGGATGGATGTGCTGGAAATGAGATGTTTGAGGACAATGTGTGGTGTGAGGTGGTTTGATCGAGTAAGTAACGTAAGGATAAGAGAGATGTGTGGAAATAAAAAGAGCGTGGTTGAGAGAGCAGAAGAGGGTGTTTTGAAATGTTTTGGTCACATGGAGAGAATGAGTGAGGAAAGATTGACCAAGAGGATATATGTGTCGGAGGTGGAGGGAACGAGGAGAAGAGGGAGACCAAATTGGAGGTGGAAAGATGGAGTGAAAAAGACTTTGTGTGATCGGGGCCTGAACATGCAGGAGGGTGAAAGGAGGGCAAGGAATAGAGTGAATTGGAGCGATGTGGTATACTGGGGTTGACGTGCTGTCAGTGGATTGAATCAAGGCATGTGAAGCGTCTGGGGTAAACCATGGAAAGCTGTGTAGGTATGTATATTTGTGTGTGTGGACGTATGTATATACATGTGTATGGGGGTGGGTTGGGCCATTTCTTTCGTCTGTTTCCTTGCGCTACCTCGCAAACGCGGGAGACAGCGACAAACCAAAAAAAAAAGAAAATATATATATATATATATATATATATATATATATATATATATATATATATATATATATATATATATATATATATTTTTTTTTTTTTTTTAATTATTATTTTGCTTTGTCGCTGTCTCCCGCGTTTGCGAGGTAGCGCAAGGAAACAGACGAAAGAAATGGCCCAACCCACCCCCATACACATGTATATACATACACGTCCACACACGCAAATATACATACCTATACATCTCAATGTACACATATATTTACACACACAGACACATACATATATACCCATGCACACAATTCATGTGTGCGAGGTAGCGCTAGGAAAAGACAACAAAGGCCCCATTCGTTCACACTCAGTCTCTAGCTGTCATGCAATAATGCCCGAAACCACAGCTCCCTTTCCACATCCAGGCCCCACACAACTTTCCATGGTTTACCCCAGACGCTTCACTTGCCCTGATTCAATCCACTGACAGCACGTCAACCCCCGTATACCACATCGATCCAATTCACTCTATTCCTTGCCCGCCTTTCACCCTCCTGCATGTTCAGGCCCCGATCACTCAAAATCTTTTTCACTCCATCTTTCCACCTCCAATTTGGTCTCCCACTTCTCGTCGTTCCCTCCACCTCCGACACATATATCCTCTTGGTCAATCTTTCCTCACTCATTCTCTCCATGTGCCCAAACCATTTCAAAACACCCTCTTCTGCTCTCTCAACCACGCTCTTTTTATTTCCACACATCTCTCTTACTCTTACATTAATTACTCGATCAAACCACCTCACACCACACATTGTCCTCAAACATCTCATTTCCAGCACATCCACCCTCCTGCGCACAACTCTATCCATAGCCCACGCCTGGCAACCATACAACATTGTTGGAACCACTATTCCTTCAAACATACCCATTTTTGCTTTCCGAGATAATGTTCTCGACTTCCACACATTCTTCAAGGCTCCCAGGATTTTCGCCCCCTCCCCCACCCTATGATTCACTTCCGCTTCCATGGTTCCATCCGCTGCCAGATCCACTCCCAGATATCTAAAACACTTTACTTCCTCCAGTTTTTCTCCATTCAAATTTACCTCCCAATTGACTGGACCCTCAACCCTACTGTACCTAATAACCTTGCTCTTATTCACATTTACCCTTAACTTTCTTCTTTCACACACTTTACCAAACTTAGTCACCAGCTTTTGCAGTTTCTCACATGAATCAGCCACCAGCCCTGTATCATCAGCGAACAACAACTGACTCACTTCCCAAGCTCTCTCATCCACAACAGACTTCATACTTGCCCCTCTTTCCAAAACTCTTGCATTCACCTCCCTAACAACCCCATCCATAAACAAATTAAACAACCATGGAGACATCACACACCCCTGCCGCAAACCTACATTCACTGATAACCAATCACTTTCCGTAGTTTGAATGCAAGTTCTCATTAAAGTGAAGTGATACAAAGGAAAAATACGGAAATAAGATTTGCTGCTGGATTTTAGATAATGAAAAGTGCTACTGACTGTTTATTTTCTAAATGCATATTTGAAGGCTGGAAGCACAGACGAAGTCCTCACGCAGGGCGAGGCTTCAGAGGAAGGAGGGAAGAAAGTGGGTGATATAGTTGCTTACAGGAGGTGAAAAATGTGCTTTTGAAGTCAGAACTTGGAAATAAATTATTTATTATTAGAGTATAGATGGTAAAAGCAATAGCTAAGAAATGAAAATCAACAGTGAAACATAATTTTGGAGGACAGCCCAGCTTGGTCTTATGAAACATATAAACACCAATAACTCTGACACGGAAGGTGTGAGATGGTTCCGGCCATCACTTGAACACTCGTAAGTCAGGAGGGTAGTGCTTCCCTGGCCTGCTCTCGTCTACACACTGTACTTTGTTCTAATATTTTCCCTTCTGATCTTAATCTAATTCTCCCCCCCCCCCGAGATACAGAAAATCGATCAATACATAATGTTGTTTGGGTTGAGGAGATGGTCTGCTTGGGGGAACAAACCAAAATATCACCAAAGTTTTTTGTATGCTAAAACTTGGGCTAAAGAGCCGGTCGGTAATTCAGTTGTTAATACTCTTGTTATGGTTAGGTTAGGTTAATACTCTTGTTATGGTTAGGTTAGGTTAATACACTTCTTATGGTTAGGTTAATTGGCAGTTAAGGCTTTAGGCTCGTCATCTGCCAGGTAGAGTCATTCAGGTTGTCAACGCTGAACGTCGTCAGCCATACACTCTCGCTGTGTATGTGGCTCGTGTGTTTCATTGTAAAATGTTATCTTTTAATTTCTCAGGAATTTTTCATAATTTCTTTTATGGTTTGCTTGTAAATATGTTGCCTCGTGTGGCGTCCGCCCTTACAGCACACCGGCCATGGGGCGGCAACTACCACACACTGAAAACATTTAGCTCAGTCTTATTTATTGTTGCCATTGTGTTTATTTAAACTTTCGCGTGCAGGCTTGACAGGGGACAATGGGTGGGGGTGGTAAATCTAACGGTCGTATCACAGAAAACGGTGTGTATGAATTTCTAGGTTACTGTACAGTGTGGTGTTATATGGTCGAGCAGAACACTGGGGACGTACCTTCCCATATAATAATTATCGAAGATTAAACTGAATAATCTCGATAAATCAATGACTGAAATGATTTGATTAGAGGAATTAAGCTGTTATGTGCACATATGTGGCAACGATGAGATCCCTGGAAATGGGCTGATGATCAGCTGACACGTAGACTCTATAATGCCGCTCACTAAGACAATGGCCATACATGCAGGGTGGGTCTGTATGGCCATACATGCAGGATGGATCTGTATGGCCATACATGCAGGATGGGCCTGTATGGCCATACATGCAGGATGGGTCTGTATGGCCATACATGCAGGATGGATCTGTATGGCCATACATGCAGGATGGGCCTGTATGGCCATACATGCAGGATGGGTCTGTATGGCCATACATGCAGGATGGGTCTGTACGGCCATACATGCAGGGTGGGTCTGTACGGCCATACATGCACGGTGGGTCTGTATGGCCATACATGCAGGGTGGGTCTGTATGGCCATACATGCAGGATGGGCCTGTATGGCCATACATGCAGGATGGGTCTGTATGGCCATACATGCAGGATGGGTCTGTATGGCCATACATGCAGGATGGGTCTGTATGGCCATACATGCAGGATGGGTCTGTACGGCCATACATGCAGGATGGGTCTGTATGGCCATACATGCAGGATGGGCCTGTATGGCCATACATGCAGGATGGGTCTGTATGGCCATACAAGCAGGATGAGTCTGTATGGCCATACATGCAGGATGGGCCTGTATGGCCATACATGCAGGATGGGTCTGTATGGCCATACATGCAGGATGGGCCTGTATGGCCATACAAGCAGGATGGGTCTGTATGGCCATACATGCAGGATGGGCCTGTATGGCCATACATGCAGGATGGGTCTGTATGGCCATACATGCAGGATGGGCCTGTATGGCCATACAAGCAGGATGGGTCTGTATGGTCATACATGCAGGATGGGCCTGTATAGCAATACATGCAGGATGGGTCTGTATGGCGATACATGCAGGATGGGTCTGTATGGCCATACATGCAGTATGGGCCTGTATGGCCATACATGCAGGATGGGCCTGTATGGCCATAGACGCAGGATGGGTCTGTATGGCCATACAAGCAGGATGGGTCTGTATGGCCATACATGCAGGATGGGCCTGTATGGCCATACATGCAGGATGGATTTGTATGGCCATACATGCAGGATGGGCCTGTATGGCCATACACGCAGGATGGGTCTGTATGGCTATACAAGCAGGATGGGTCTGTATGGCCATACATGCAGGATGGGCCTGTATGGCCATACATGCAGGATGGGTCTGTATGGCCATACATGCAGGATGGGCCTGTATGGCCATACAAGCAGGATGGGTCTGTATGGCCATACATGCAGGATGGGCCTGTATGGCCATACATGCAGGATGGGTCTGTATGGTCATACATGCAGGATGGGCCAGTATGGCCATACAAGCAGGATGGGTCTGTATGGCCATACATGCAGGATGGCCTGTATGGCCATACATGCAGGATGGGTCTGTATGGCCATACATGCAGGATGGGTCTGTATGGCCATACATGCAGGATGGGTCTGTATGGCCATACATGCAGGATGGGTCTGTATGGCCATACATGCAGGATGGGTCTGTATGGCCATACATGCAGGATGGGTCTGTATGGCCATACATGCAGGATGGGCCTGTATGGCCATACATGCAGGATGGGTCTGTATGGCCATACATGCAGGATGGGTCTGTATGGCCGTACAGGCAGGATGGGTCTGTATGGCCATACATGCAGGATGGGTCTGTATGGCCATACATGCAGGATGGGTCTGTATGGCCATACAAGCAGGATGGGTCTGTATGGCCATACATGCAGGATGGGCCTGTATGGCCATACATGCAGGATGGGTCTGTATGGCCATACATGCAGGATGGGTCTGTATGGCCATACATGCAGGATGGATCTGTATGGCCATACATGCAGGGTGGGTCTGTATGGCCATACAGGCAGGATGGGTCTGTATGGCCATACAAGCAGAATTGGCCTGTATGGCCATACACGCAGGATGGGTCTGTATGGCCATACAAGCAGGATGGGTCTGTATGGCCATACATGCAGGATGGGCCTGTATGGCCATACATGCAGGATGGGTCTGTATGGCCATACATGCAGGATGGATCTGTATGGCCATACATGCAGGATGGGCCTGTATGGCCATACACGCAGGATGGGTCTGTATGGCCATGCAAGCAGGATGGGTCTGTATGGCCATACATGCAGGATGGGCCTGTATGGCCCATACAAGCAGGATGGGTCTGTATGGCCATACATGCAGGATGGGTCTGTATGGCCCATACATGCAGGTGGGTCTGTATGGTCATACAGCAGGATGGGCTGTATGGCCATACAAGCAGGATGGGTCTGTATGGCCATACATGCAGGATGGGCCTGTATGGCCATACATGCAGGATGGGTCTGTATGGCCATACATGCAGGATGGGTCTGTCTGCATACATGCAGGATGGGTCTGTATGGCCATACATGCAGGATGGGTCTGTATTGCCATACATGCAGGATTGGGCCTGTATGGCCATACAACGCAGGATGGGGCTGTATGGCCATACATGCAGATGTGGTTCTGTATGGCCATACATGCAGGAATGGGTCTGTATGGCCATAATGCAGGATGGGCTCTGTATGGCCATACATGCAGGATGGGTCTGTATGGCCATACATGCAGGATGGGTCTGTATGGCCATACATGCAGGATGGGTCTGTATGGCCATACATGCAGGATGGGTCTGTATAGCCATACATTGCAGGATGGGTCTGTATGGCCCATACATGCAGTATGGGTCTGTATGGCCATACATGAGATGGGCCCTGTATGGCCATACATGCAGGATGGGTCTGTATGGCCATACATGCAGGATGGGTCTGTATGGCCATACACGCAGGATGGGTCTGTATGGCCATACATGCAGGATGGGTCTGTATGGCCATACATGCAGGATGGGTCTGTATGACCATACATGCAGGATGGGTCTGTATGGCCATACATGCAGGATGGGTCTGTATGGCCATACATGCAGGATGGGTCTGTATGGCCATACATGCAGGATGGGTCTGTATGGCCATACATGCAGGATGGGTCTGTATGGCCATACATGCAGGATGGGTCTGTATGGCCATACATGCAGGATGGGCCTGTATGGCCATACATGCAGGATGGGTCTGTATGGCCATACATGCAGGATGGGTCTGTATGGCCATACATGCAGGATGGGTCTGTATGGCCATACATGCAGGATGGGTCTGTATGGCCATACATGCAGGATGGGCCTGTATGGCCATACATGCGGGATGGGTCTGTATGGCCATACATGCAGGATGGGTCTGTATGGCCATACATGCAGGATGGGTCTGTATGGCCATACATGCAGGATGGGTCTGTATGGCCATACATGCAGGATGGGTCTGTATGGCCATAGCATTATCTTAATCATCCCAGGAGCATGTGCCTGGGTTATCATGGGTTATAACTTGAGTGAGACGTCCGTAATGACTGCTAACACTGGTACACTCACTGCTGATACTGGTACATTCACTGCTGACACTGGTACATTCTCTGCTGACACTGGTACATTCACTGCTGACACTGGTACATTCACCGCTAGCACTGGTACATTCACTGCTGACACTGGTACATTCACCGCTAACACTGGTACATTCACTGCTTACACTGGTACATTCACTGCTTACACTGGTACATTCACTGCTTACACTGGTATATTTACCGCTGACACTGGTACATTCACTGCTTACACTGGTACATTCACTGCTTACACTGGTATATTTATTGCTGACACTGGTACATTCACTGCTGACACTGGTATATTCACTGTGACACTGGTACATACACTGCTTACACTGGTACATTCACTGCTGACACTGGTATATTCACTGCCAACACTGGTACATTCACTGCTTACACTGGTACATTCATCGCTGACACTGGTATATTCACTGTGACACTGGTACATACACTGCTTACACTGGTACATTCACTGCTGACACTGGTCCATTCACTGCTTACGCTGGTGCATTCACCGCTAACACCAGTACATCCAGTGCTGACACTGGCACATTCACTGCTGACACAGGTACATTCACTGCTGACACTGGTACATTCACTGCTTACCCTGATACATTCACCGCTAACACCGGTACATTCACTGCTAACACTGGTACATTCACTGCTTACACTGGCACATTCACTGCTTACACTGGCACATTCACTGCTGGCACTGGTACATTCACTGCCGACAATGGTACATTCACCGCTAACACTGATACATTCACTCCTTCCACTGGCATATTCACTCCTTACACTGGTACATTCACTGCTTACACTGGTACATTCACTGCTGACACTGGTACATTCACTGCTTACACTGGTACATTCACCGCTAACACTGGTACATTCACTGCTGGCACTGGTACATTCACTGCCGACACTGGTACATTCACTGCTTACACTGGTACATTCACCGCTAACAATGGTACATTCACTGCTTACACTGGTACATTCACTGCTTACACTGGTACATTCACTGCTTACACTGGTACATTCACTGCTTACACTGGTACATTCATCGCTAACACTGGTACATTCACTGCTTACACTGGTACATTCACTGCTTACACTGGCATATTCACTCCTTACACTGGTACATTCACTGCTTACACTGGTACATTCATCGCTAACACTGGTACATTCACTGCTTACACTGGTACATTCACTGCTTACACAGATACATTCACTGCTTAAGCCGGTAATTTCACCGCTAACACTGGTATATCCACTGCCGACACTGGCACAATAACTGCTTACACTGGTACAGAAACCGCTTACGATGGTACTTTCACTGCTAACACCGGTACATTCAGTGTTGACACTGGTACATTCACTGCTTACACTGGTACATTCACTGCTAACACTGGTACGTTCACTGCTTACACTGATACATTCACCGTTGACACTGGTACATTCACTGCCTACACTGGTGCATTCACCGCTAACACTGGTACATTCACTGCCGACACTGGTACACTCACTGCTGACATTGACGGTCACTGCTGACACTGATGCATTCGCTGCTGACACTGGTACATTCACCACTGACACTGATATAGTGATTGATGACACTGGTGCATTCCCTGCTTACACTAGTACATTCACTGCTGACACTGATACATTTACTGCTGACACTGGTACATTCCCTGCATTCACTGCTTACACTGGTACATTCACCGCAAACACTGGTACATTCACTGCCGACACGGGTACATTCACTGCTGACACTGTTACATTCACTGCTGACTCAAGTACATTCACTGCTGACACTGGTATATTCACTACTGACATTGGTACATTCATTGCTGACACTGGTACATTTACTGCTGACACTTGTACATTCACTGCTTACACTGGTACATTCACTTCTAACACTACTACATTCACTGCTTACACTAGTACATCCGCTGCTGACACTGGTAATTCACTGCTTACACTGGTACATTCACAGCTGACACTGGTACATTCACTGCCGACACGGGTACATTCACTGCTGACACTGTTACATTCACTGCTGACTCAAGTACATTCACTGCTGACACTGGTATATTCACTACTGACATTGGTACATTCATTGCTGACACTGGTACATTTACTGCTGACACTTGTACATTCACTGCTTACACTGGTACATTCACTTCTAACACTACTACATTCACTGCTTACACTAGTACATCCGCTGCTGACACTGGTAATTCACTGCTTACACTGGTACATTCACAGCTGACACTGGTACATTCACTGCTTACACAGGTACATTCACTGCTTACACTGGTACACTCACTGCTGACACTGGTACATTCACTGCTTACACAGGTACATTCACTACTTACACTGGTACACTCACTGCTGACACTGGTACATTCACTGCCGACACTGGTACATTCACTGCTGACACTGTTACATTCATTGCTTATAATGCACATTCACCGTTGACACTGAAACATTCACCGCTGACATTGGTACGTTCACAGTTGACATGGTACATTTAAAGCTGACACTGGTACAATAAGTGCTTACACTGGTACATTCAGCGCTGACACTGATACATTCACTACTGACACTGGTACATTCACTGCTGATACTGATACTTTCACCGTTGACACTGGTACATTCACCGCTGACACTGGTGCATTCACAGCTGTCTGGTACAATCACCGCTCACGCTGGTACGTTCACTGTTGACATTGGTACATTCTCTGCTTACACTGGTACATTCACTGCCGACACTGTTACATTTACTGCTGACACTGATACTTCCACTGCTTACGCTGGTACATTCACTCCTGACACTGGTACATTCACCGCTGACACTGGTACAGTCATTACTAACTTTGTTACGTTCACCGCTGACACTGACACATTCACTGCTTATCCTGGTACATTCACCGCTGACACGCGTACTTCACTACTGACACTGGTACACTCACCGCTGACACTGATACAGTCACTGCTGACACTGGTACATTCACTACCGACACTAGCACATTCACAGGTTACACTGGTACATTCACTGCTGACACTGGAACATTCACTGCCGACAATGGTACATTCACCGCTGACACTGGTACATTCACTGCTGACACTGATAGTCGATGCTTACACTGCTACACTCACCGCTGACACTGATACAATCGCTGCTGACACTGGTACATTCACCGCTGACAATGATACAGTCACTGCTGACACTGATACATTCACCGCTGACACTGGTACATTCACTGCTGACACTGGTACATTCATTACTGATACTGGTATATTCATCGCTGACACTGGTACATTCACTGCTGACACTGGTACATTTACCGCTGACACTGATAATCACTGCTGACACAGGTACATTCACTGCTGACACTGATACATTCACTCCTGACACTGGTGCATTCACCGCTGACACTGGTACGTTCACCGCTGTCACTGATAGTCACTGCTGACACTGATACATTCGCTGCTACATTTGCTTTTTGAGAAAAATGAAAATGAGGTAGCTGGTGTTTTGGATTTCTTCTTCTAACTCGAAAATCATATAAGTTTGTCCTTCTGTTAACCTGTTGTCAGGTTATTCAGTGCTGCTGGCGTTGGAAGGAGACACAGTGTAGGAGTAATGATTTTCCTCTCGATTTGTGGCATCAGACTGGTTACGTGGACATCGTCGCTCCTTTATGCTTAATCTAATCATATGATAATTCCTTCACATTTCCACTGGTTGGCTGATTGGGAAATAAACCAACTAACTGTCTGGGTCAATAAGGCCAACGAGATCTGCTTCTAAGTACCAGTCGAAACTGCTTGAACCACTGCGTCAGATGTACTAAGACAATTCTAAGATCTTAAACGCTCTCGCTGTATATGCACAAATTTGCCTCCTAGTGTCCCCGTTACCGCTGTCGTTTATAAAGTTTATTTCTTGTATCTTTCTCAGAGTATACCTGAATTGATAGAGTATTTGCCTAAACGACTTTTGAAGGTATCTTTTTTTTTTTTTATAGTCTTAGCATTCACTACGTCTGACAGTAACTTATTCCAGTGCTCAACACACCTATAGAAAAAGAAACTGTTTCCCACGTACGTACTACATCTTTTGGCTTTGAGTTTTACTCCAATTGTTCTGGTAGCCGTATTTTCTTGTATTAAGTCGCCGCGAAGTCTACGTTTTTTAAGGTAGAAGAGATCCCATCGTTTTAGCTTCTTTTCGTATGCCACATTTTTAAGGAATGGGATCAATTTTGTCGCGCGTCTTTGTACTTGCTCTAATTTTTCCTCATCTTTTTCTATAGTTTGGGGACCAAAACTGGATTGCATATTCAAGGTTTGGTCTTACTAACATGTGGTTGCCGTTTTTTACTTGTTGCCTGACATTGTTTAGTGTCCTTCAGATTGTTGCTAATGACAAATTCAAGGTCCTCTTCTTCACTTTCTTTAGTTAGAGAGTTTCCGAATAGTTTGTAGTCCTAACGTACATTCTTGTCTTCAAAGTGCATAACTTTACACTTGTCAACATTAAACTTCATTTGCCATCTGTCTGACCATTCTGCTAGTAAGTTAAGATCTCTTTGAATCATTTCTCAGTCTCGCCTGTTTACAACTCTACCTCCTAGTCTAGTATCGTCAGCAAATCTCATGATCTTAGATATGAGACCGAGTTTTAGGTCATTAATGTATATCATGAAAAGGACTGGGCCTAGGAGCGACCCCTGTGGCACACCACTCGTTACGTCTAGCCAATGTGAGGCTTCGCCGTTTAATACTACACGTTGCTTTCTTCCGGTGAGCCAGTCTCTGATCCATGTACAGAGTTCTTCACTGATTCCGTGTGCTTTGAGTTTATATAAAAGTGTCTTGTGATGTACTTTATCGAAAGCCTTTTGGAAACCTAAATATACTACGTCAGACGGCAATTTTCGTCCCAATTCTGATAAATAACATTAAAAAATTCCATTAAACTCGTCAGGCAGCATCTTCTATAGCGGAAACCGTGTTGGTTGTCCAATACAATTTTGAGTTCTAGAAACGTGACAATTTTATCTCGTATTATTTTTTCCATCATTTTACCTAACAATGACGTAAGGCTAATTGGACGGTAGTTCAAGACACACTTTTCGTCTCCTTTTTTATATACAGGAGTAACATTAGCTAGTTTCCAGTCAGTTGACACCTGACCATCCGATACAGATTCGTCAAATATTTTTATGGTGTATATCAGCTGTCTCCTGACCTCTTTTAAAAATCTTGGAGCTAAGTGATCTGGGCCGTTGGATTTGTTATGATTTAATTGGTCCAGGTATTGAAGTACTTCAGAACTCTTTATTTCTCTAACCTTCAACTCTTCTTCATCAGATCCTTGTAACATTTTCATTGGTTGTGGTATTCGAGATGTTTCTTCAATTGTCAATACGGAGTTACAAGAATCATTTAGTATGGTGGCCATTTCCTTGTCGTCAGTAGTTAGTGTGTCGTGTTCGTTTCGTAATGGTCCAATTCCTTCTTTTACTGCCTTCCTTTGTCTTATACATTTGAAGAATTCCTTAGTATTATTCTTAACTTTCAAGGAAATTCTTTTTCTTCGTCGCGTTAGCTCGTCTTATAACCTTTTTACATTCTTTTTGGATTTTGATTAATTTATGGCGATAATCATCGGTTCCCATTGATTTGAATTCTTATGTTTTCTTATTTTGGCAAATTAATCCTTCTATTCTCCTGTTCATCCATAATGGTTTTGAAATATTGCAAGTTCTCTTCGTAACTCGTGGAATGTTTATTGTCAATCTCAAGTTGTGTGTCTTTAGAATTATTCCACATTTCCTCTGCTGTGTTAACGTCAATAAGTTTTGTCTTATTGGTACTGCGAATTTCTTAGCTAATGTTTTCAAAATTTGCTAGTCTGTAATCTGGGATCAAGAGTTTGTTGTCATTTTTTTTCATAATCTAAATTCATCTCTAATTTGATCAAACTGTGATCGCTGTTTGACAAACTCTCGCCTTCTTCGCAAGTGTTGATTACGTTTGTGTCACTGGTGAGGACAAGATCAAGAATGTTTTTACCTCTAGTTTTTTTTCTTAACTGTACCTTTATAATGGTCAAACTGGACAGCCTTGTCCCTCAGATCCCATTCCCACTCATATTCCTCCCCACACCGACCTACCCCCAACAGCTACCCACTCACCCTCTCCCACTCTCCTAGTTTCTTCGTTAGCTAGACAGTGATTTGCTCTCCTGAGTAGTTTATCTTTATCGAAAAATAGGCCTAATACTCTCATTTATTCCATTCAAGTGATGACCATCTCTAGCGTACAGAGGTCTATCGTGACTAAAATGGTCCCACAGGTCTATACAAGACACACTATCCTCCTCCCTACAGAGAGCTTCCATTCTGTTTATCCCTAACATTCTACTGAGGGTACAGGAATCGACGTCATACTATGGCAGCAATCCCGATATTATAAGCTTCCTACGACTTTCCTTGAACTTGTTAATAAGTTCCCTATACTTCGCTAGTATGTCCTCCGATCTCCCATTAACTGCATCGTTCGTCCCCACCTCAACGACAAAAATCACATACTCGGGATTCTTTGAGATTACGTTGTCAAACTTATCTAGGACGCGTTCTATCCCAGCTCCTGCATAACACAAGTTCTTATTTCTACACTTCGCACAGAACTCCTGGTCCTGATGTCTGACTATAGAGTTCCTGACCAGGATGATGCTACGATCATCCTGTACTTCATCATCCAGGAAGCTAAACCTACTGTGAGTGGAGATTAGTTCTGTTGTTCGGTGATGCGACGACAAGTTTTCCTCGCAGGTTGGAGGGCAGAAGTGTCGTCCAACTTCGTCTCTTCAGTTGCTATAATACTAACTAAACTATCTACCCTAGATGGTTTACCAATGTCTGTTTCATGCATCGCAAATATACTAATATCTGGTTCCTGCAAGGCCTCACTGTTTTTTCTAACATCTACCAAAAGTATATAAAAGACGTCGCAGAACAAACAAGAAGTGTACTCGCCTTCACCTCTGAGGAGAAAATCCCTGGTAAACTCCCCAAGGCATCTAGGGCTAGCAACTCGAGAAGCTTGAGCTATCTTCAAGGATTTCACTAAGATTCAGAGGATTTCACAAAGATTCAGGGAAAACCATTAATAATAAGACCTGTTTGAAAGTGGGTCGGCGAGCGCGTTGCTAGAGCACGTCTGTCCTCGACATGGGTTGGCTGGCAACTGACAAGGGAGGGGGGGTGAAAGGCATGCACGGAACACAGTGAATTTGAACGATGTGGTACACTGGGGTCGACGTGTTGTTAACAGACTGAAGCAGATCATAAAGAGTGTCTGGGGTAAACCATGAAAAGGTCTGTGCGGCCTGGTTGTGGATAGGGAACAGATGTAGCCTTTCTTTGTCTGTTCCTGGCTCTTTCTTGCTAATGCGGGAAACGTTGATCGAGTATGATGCGCGAGACCGGGTTTTACAGTTGGGTGATTTAAATGCGAAAGTGAGTAATGTGGCAGTTGAGGATATAGTTGGTGTACATAGGATTCAGTATTGAAAATGGAAATGGTGAAGGGCTTCTGGATTTGTGTGCTGAAAAAATATTGGTGATTGGGAATACCTGGTTTAAAGAGAGATATACTAAAGAATACGTATGTGAATGGGAGAAATGATCAAAGGGCATTATTGGATTACGTGTAAATTGATAGGCGTGTAAAAGAGAGACTTTTGGATGTTGATGTGCTGAGAGGGGCAGCTGGAGGGATGTCTGGTCACTTTTTTGTGGAGGCGAAGATAGAGGTTTTCAAAAAAGAAGAGAAAATGTTGGGGAGAAGAGAATGGTGAGAGTAAGTAAGCTTGGAAAGGGGACTTGTGTGAGGAAGCACTAGGAGAGATTGAGTGTAGTATGGCAAAAGGTGAGAGTAAATGACGTGAGGGGAGTGGGTGAGGAATGGGGTGTATTTAGGGAAGCAGTGATGGCTTGCGCAAAAGATGCATGTGGCATGGGAAAGATGGGAGGTGGGCAGATTAGAAAGGGTAGTGAGTGGTGGGTTGAAGAAGTAAAGTTGTTAGTGAAAGGAAAGAGAGAGGTGTTTGGACGATAATGCAAAGAAGAAGTGCAAATGACTGACTGATGTATGAAAGAAAGCGGCAGGAGTTCAAGAGTTGGGGAGAAAGAGCATCATTAAGTTTTAGGGAGAATAAAAAGCTGTTTTGGGAGGAGTTAAATAACGTGCTTAAGACAAGAGAACAAATGGTGAAACAGGTGAAAGAGGGTTACCCACTGCCATACCAAATTTTTGAGCATAATAATCTATTTGATGCCTTGGATAATATTCATTTACCTGTTTCAAAGTGTTTTCATTGAACTCATAAAATTGTGTATAAAAGACTGTGTATTTCAATTCAACGGAGATTATTATGTTCAAAAATTTGGTATGGCAATGGGTAACCCTCTTTCACATGTACTAAGTAATCTTAATATGGAATTTTTTGAAACAAAATTACTGGAGGATGTCTTACCTTCTAATGCAATTTGGTTTAGGTATGCAGATGATGTTCTTCGTGTTTGGCCAACAACATTTCTCCCCTTACTTGACAATTTAGTACCTTCCATCAAATCTACTTTAGAAAATGAAAATAATGGTATGTTTTCATTTTTAGATTGCATGATCCATAGACAAGGAAACAAGTTTAAGTTTAGCATATACAGAAAACTACTAATGTATGTTCATATATCCATTATTATCAACATGACAGAGTTAAATTATCATCATTTCAATCTATGTTCCTTAGGGCATTACGTATTTGCAGTTCAAAGTATATTGATTATGACTATGAGAAGATTGATTCTGGTGGATCTAAGATAAAGTACCCTAGATATTTCATTGATAAATCCCTTAAGTTTGCAAAGAAATCATTTTATACAGTTGAACCCAAACTTCCCGTTGACACCAAGAATCTTTTAGTTCTCCCTTTTAATGATAATTTTACTTTACTTTCCATGTTGATTGAATCCTTTAATGTAAATGTTGCCTTTAGCAACAATAGTACTATAAAGAATATCTTAATGAGGAACTCACCAGAAAATTCTCCTGGATGCATTCATAAAGTGCCATGTAGAAATTGTGATAAGTTTTATGTTGGGCAGACTGGTACGGATCTTTCTGTTAGACTTAAGCAACATGAATATAGTATAAGAACAGGACAAGAATCAAATGCCTTGTTTAATCATGTTCAAAGCTATGATCATTGTATTGACTGGAGTAATGACATCTCAGTTATAAACTCCAACTCCAGTACCACAAGAAATATCATTGAATATTCTATTATTACATACACAAAGAATTATAATGAAGGTCATACAAATTGAATAACTTTATTGTTGATAAAGTTTGTAAACAATTCACCTTTTTGTCCACATAATAAGTTTGTGATACGCTTGTTGACTGTCTTGGACAATCAGATGTTTACGAAATTGTGTCCTAGCTACGTCTCTTCGTTGTATATCAACTGACTGTTATAGTTCTCTCTTGTGTCTCCCCTGATGATGTGATTATTACACGAAAGTGCACTTGGGAACTTATCGTGTTTCATTTTCCCCGTGGACTCATAGGAATATATGAATGTGAATAAGAGCAAGTTTATTAGCTAAAGTAGGGTTGAGAGACAAGTCAATTGGGAGGTAAGTTTGAATGGAGAAAACCTGGAGGAAGTGAAGAGTTTTAGATATCTGGGAGTGAATTTGGCAGCGGATGGAACCATGGAAGCGGAAGTGAGTCACAGGGTGGGTGAAGGGGCGAAAGTTCTGGGAGCATTGAAAAATGTGTGGAAGGCGAGAACGTTATCTCGGAAAGCAAAAATGGGCATGTTTGAAGGAATAGTGGTTCCAACAATGTTATATAGTTGCGAGGCGTGGCCTATAGATAGAGTTGTGCGGAGGAGGGTGGATGTGTTGGAAATGAAATGTTTGAGGACAATATGTGGTGTGAGGTGGTTTGATCGAGTAAGTAATGAAAGGGCAAGAGAGATGTGTGGTAATAAAAAAGGTGTGGTTGAGAGAGCAGAAGAGGGTGTTTTGAAATGGTTTGGTCACATGGAGAGAATGAGTGAGGAGAGATTGACAAAGGGGATATATGTGTCAGAGGTGGAGAGAACGAGAAGTGGGAGACCAAATTGGAGGTGGAAGGATGAAGTGAAAAAGCTTTTGAACGATCGGGGCCTGAACATGCAGGAGGGTGAAAGGCGTGCAAGGAATAGAGTGAATTGGAACGATGTGGTATACCGGGGTCGACGTGCCGTCAATGGATTGAAGCATGGCATGTGAAGCGTCTGCGGTAAACCATGGAAAGTTTTGTGGGGACTGGATGTGGAAAGGGAGCTGTGGTATCGGTGCATTATACATGACAGCTAGAGACTGAGTGTGAGCGAATATGGCCTTTGGTGTCTTTCCTAGCGCTACCTCGCGCGCATGCGGGGGGAGGGGGTTGTCGTTTCATGCGTGGTGGGGTGGCGCACAACCCTATCCATAGCCCACGCCTCGCAACCATACAACATTGTTGGAACCACTATTCCTTCAAACATACCCATTTTTGTTTTCCGAGATAATGTTCTCGCCTTCCAAACATTCTTCAAGGCTCCCAAGATTTTCGCCCCCTCCCCCACCCTATGTTTCACTCCGCTTCCATGGTTCCATCTGCTGCCAGATGCACTCCCAGATATCCAAAACACTTTACTTCCTCCAGTTTTTCTCCATTCAAACTTACCTCCCAATTGACTTGACCCTCAACCCTACTGTACCTAATAACCTTGCTCTTATTCACATTTACTCTTAACTTTCTTCTTTCACACACTTTGCCAAACTCAGTCACCAGCTTTTGCAGTTTCTCACATGAATCAGCCACCAGCGCTGTATCATCAGCGAACAACAACTGACTCACTTCCCAAGCTCTCTCATCCCCAACAGACTGCATACTTGCCCCTCTTTCCAAAACTCTTGCATTCACCTCCCTAACAACCCCATCCATAAACAAATTAAACAACCATGGAGACATCACACACCCCTGCCGCAAACCTACATTCACCGAGAACCAATCACTTTCCTCTCTTCCTACACGTACACATGCCTTACATCCTCGATAAAAACTTTTCACTGCTTCTGACAAATTGCCTCCCACACCATATATTCTTAATACCTTCCACAAAGCATCTCTATCAACTCTATCATATGCCTTCTCCAGATCCATAAATGCTACATACAAATCCATTTGCTTTTCTAAATATTTCTCACATACATTCTTCAAAGCAAACACCTGATCCACACATCCTCTACCACTTCTGAAACCACACTGCTCTTCCCCACTCTGATGTTCTGTACATGCTTTTACCCTCTCAATCAATACCCTCCCATATAATTTACCAGGAATACTCAACAAACCTATACCTCTGTAATTTGAGCACTCACTCTTATCCCCTTTGCCTTTGTACAATGGCACTATGCACGCATTCCGCCAATCCTCAGGCATCTCACCATGAATCATACATACATTAAATAAGCTTACCAACCAGTCAACAATACAGTCACCCCCTTTTTTTAAATAAATTCCACTGCAATACCATCCAAACCTGCTGCCTTGTCGGCTTTCATCTTCCGCAAAGCTTTACTACCTCTTCTCTGTTTACCAAATCATTTTCCCTAACCCTCTCACTTTGCACACCACCTCGACCAAAACACCCTATATCTGCCACTCTATCATCAAACACATTCAAGAAACCTTCAAAATACTCACTCCATCTCCTTCTCACGTTACCACTACTTGTTATCACCTCCCTATTAGCCCCCTTCACTGAAGTTCCCATTTGCTCCCTTGTCTTACGCACTTCATTTACCTCCTTCCAAAACATCTTTTTATTCTCCCTAAAATTTAATGATACTCTCTCATCCCAACTCATTTGCCCTCTTTTTCACCTATTGCACCTTTCTCTTGACCTCCTGCCTCTTTCTTTTATACATCTCCCACTCATTTGCGTTTTTTACCTGCAAAGATCGTCCAAATGCCTCTCTCTTCTCTTTCACTAATAATCTTACTTCTTCATCCCACCACTCACTACCCTTTCTAATCAACCCACCTCCCACTCTTCTCATGCCACAAGCATCTTTTGCGCAAGCCATCACTGCTTCCCTAAATACATCCCATTCCTCCCCCACTCCCCTTACCTCCTTTGTTCTTACCTTTTTCCATTCTGTACTCAGTCTCTCCTGGTACTTCCTCACACAAGTCTCCTTCCCAAGCTCACTTACTCTCACCACTCTCTTCATCCCAACATTTTCTCTTCTTTTCTGAAAACCCCCACAATCTTCACCTTAGCCTCCACAAGATAATGATCAGACATCCCTCCACTTGCACTCTCAGCACATTAACATCCAAAAGTCTCTCTTTCGCGCGCCTATCAATTAACAAGCAATCCAATAACGCTCTCTGGCCATCTCTCCTACTTACATACGTATACTTATGTATATCTCTCTTTTTAAATTAGGTATTCCCAATCACCAGTCCTTTTTCAGTACATAAATCTACAAACTCTTCACCATTTCCATTTACACCACTGAACACCCCATGTACACCAATTATTCCCTCAACTGCCACATTACTCACCTTTGCATTCAAATCACCTATCACTATAACCTGGTCTTGTGCATCAAAACCACTAACACACTCATTCAGCTGCTCCCAAAACACTTGCTTCTCATGATCTTTCTTCTCATGCCCAGGTGCATATGCACCAATAATCACCCATCTCTCTCCATCGACTTTCAGTTTTACCCATATCAATCTAGAATTTACTTTCTTACACTTTATTACATACTCCCAACACTCCTGTTTCAGGAGTAGTGCTTCTCCTTCCCTTGCTCTTGTCCTCTCACTAACCCCAGACTTTACTCCCAAGACATTCCCAAACCACTCTTCCCCTTTACCATTGAGCTTCGTTTCACTCAGAGCCAAAACATCCAGGTTCCTTTCCCTAACATACTACCTATCTCTCCTTTTTTCTCATCTTGGTTACATCCACACACATTTAGACACCCTAATCTGAGCCTTCGAGGAGGATGAGCACTCCCAGCGTGACTCCTTCTATTTCCCCTTTAAGAAAGTTAGAATACAGGGAGGGGAGGGTTTCTGGCCCCCCGCTCCCGTCCCCTTTAGTCGCCTTCTACGACACGCGAGGAATATATATATATATATATATATATATATATATATATATATATATATATATATATATATATATATATATATATATATATATACACCTGATTGTGTAGATAGAATTATCGCAAAACAAACACAGACGGACTCAACAAGTGAGCAGATGGTCGCCAGTGTTGTCATTTCTAACCTAACCTGTATTAGTGTCCTTGACTCATAGTTGTTATTTGATATGTTGGGAATATTATGTCGTGCAATTACGATTATACATTATTACTGTAGCCACTTTATCGGGGAGGGAGATCATATGTTGGCAACCCCACAGAGTTGATCGGTGCCCCGGAGTCATCCGTGAGGTGTGAATATCCACCTACTGACCCCCATCACATCCCTCCCGCGGGGGAGACAGAGGCCACATATGGGTACTCTTGTTATGTTGTCTAGCTGGTAAGGAACAAAGTATCAGATTGTAAGAATAATGTAAGGCATTATCACGTAAGATGACCCATGGCATGTATCATGAGCAGAGCTATAGGGTGATTATAGAAATTAAATTGTACGGGACATTTCCTTGTCCTTGGCAGTTTCATGGCAGTTTCTATATAGGATTACGCCATGTGCAAAAGGTTACTATTTACGGTGCTCAGTTACGAACATACAATGATACAGTTTCAAGTAATGTTAGCATGAAAATGTATCTGGTGTAGAAAAGTGACAAAATAACGTGGTGATGTAATTAACCAGGGAAACTAAAATGATCGCCTTGGCAACCCAATATGATTCCAAGTCACGCAGTAAACAGACAAGACGCAGCAGTGTCATTCAGTTAAAACCCCTACCTCGTTGGAAACAGTTACGCAGCCCAGAGGGAATGGCATTCAACATCCACTAAGAAACCCCGGTAAGCGGGCACCACGATTTGTTACAAAAGATGTCTTTATACAGTGTGTATTGCTCGCCCCCTGTGAGGGTAATGAGCCAATAATGTGTCTACAAGAGACGCTGATAAATCCGACTCCAACAGGGCAGCTTGTGCGAGGCTTGTGTGTGAATATTGAGGACGAGCTTCTGGCCTGATTGACTCAACGTTGTTGTAGGAAACGCGAGCACGGACGGACCAACCTGACGTGCAGGACGTGGGACCATTGCTTGGCCAGACACACTCACGCCCAGATACCCTGGCTGCCGCCCAGCCACTAAAACTCCAGCTAAGACCATGCGTTACACACACAGGTGAACTTTCAGCACCAGATAACAAGAGGCCCCTTGCAATAGTGAATTAAGATGTCTATTTACTATTAACATTTGTGTTAGGATGCATACCACAATATTTCTGATTATGTGAGTAGCCTTAGATATCTAATATCAAGTAAACGTCCGCAGACCCATTCATCATAAGGCTTATGTTGGTAGAGTTGTAAATAGAGATTAATATTCCAGTTACTGCTTGCTTACGCACATTTTATTGTCATGTTATATGCACCAATGTCATTCTCTTTAGATATTAATTGTAAGAAGGTTATTGGCTTTTCATTAACCCATTGGACTAGTTGGGTCATTAATGTCTGAATTGACGGGTTTTACTTAAACCATGGCTATGGGCTCCCATGGTAATCTCACGTGAACATCAACTATCGAATAATAATCTCCAGCAAGTACTACTAGCAATAACCTCTAGCAAGTACTACTAGCAATAACCTCCAACAAGTACTACTAGCAATAATCTCCAGCAAGTACTACTAGCAATAATCTCCAACAAGTACTACTAGCAATAATCTCCAGCAAGTACTACTAGCAATAATCTCCAGCAAGTACTACTAGCAATAATCTCCAACAAGTACTACTAGCAATAATCTCCAGACAAGTACTACTAGCAATAATCTCCAACAAGTACTACTAGCAATAATCTCCAGCAAGTACTACTAGCAAAAATCTCCAGCAAGTACTACTAGCCATTAATCTCCAGCAAGTACTACTAGCAAATAATCTCCAACAAGTACTACTAGCAATAATCTCCAACAAGTACTACTAGCAATAATCTCCAACAAGACTACTACAATATCCCAGCAATACTACTAGCAATAATCTCCAGCAAGTACTACTAGCAATAATCTCCAGCAAGTACTACTAGCAATAATCTCCAGCAAGTACTACTAGCAATAATCTCCAACAAGTACTACTAGCAATAATCTCCAACAAGTACTATTAACAATAATCTCCAGCAAAGTACTACTAGCAATAATCTCCAACAAGTACTACTAGCAATAATCTCCAACAAGTACTACTAGCAATAATCTCCAGCAAGTACTACTAGCAATAGTCTCCAACAAGTACTACTAGCAATAATCTCCAACAAGTACTACTAGCAATAATCTCCAGCAAGTACTACTAGCAATAATCTCCAACAAGTACTACTAGCAATAACCTCCAACAAGTACTACTAGCAATAGTCTCCAACAAGTACTACTAGCAATAGTCTCCAGCAAGTACTACTAGCAATAATCTCCAACAAGTACTACTAGCAATAACCTCCAACAAGTACTACTAGCAATAGTCTCCAACAAGTACTACTAGCAATAGTCTCCAGCAAGTACTACTAGCGATAATTTCTAGTATCTATTACTATTAATAATGATAACGTAACGACAACAACATCTTAATAACTTTTTCTCCTATTTCGAAGCCATATATATATATATATATATATATATATATATATATATATATATATATATATATATATATATATATATATATATCTTTTTTTATCATACTTTGTCGCTGTCTCCCGCGCTAGCGAGGTAGCGCAAGGAAACAGACGAAAGAATGGCCCAAATACACGTCCACACACACACATATACATACCTATACATCTCAACGTATACATATACACACAGAGACGTATACATACATACACATGTACATAGTTCATAGTGTCTACCCTTATTCATTCCCGTCGCCACCCCGCCACACATGAAATGACAACCCCCCCCTCCCGCATGTGCGCGAGGTAGCGCTAGGAAAAGACAACAAAAGCCACATTCGTTCACACATCCAGGCCCCACAAAACTTTCCATGGTTTACCCCAGACGCTTCATATGCCCTGGTTCAATCCATTGACAGCACGTCGACCCCGGTATACCACATCGTTCCATTTCACGCCATTCCTTGCACGCCATACACCCTCCTGTATGTTCAGGCCCCGATCACTCAAAATATTTTTCACTCCATCTTTCCACCTCCAATCTGGTCTTCCACTTCTCGTTGCCTCCACCTCTGACACATATATCCTCTTTGTCAATCTTTCCTCATTCATTCTCTCCATGTGACCAAACCATTTCAAAACACCCTCTTCTGCTCTCTCAACCACACGCTTTCTATTACTACACATCTCTCTTACCCTTTCATTACTTACTCGATCAAACCACCTCACACCACATACTGTCCTCAAACATATCATTTCCAACACATCCACCCTCCTCCGAACAACTCTATCTTTCGCCCACGCCTCGCAACCATATAACATTGATGAAATCAAGGTTCCTTCAAATATACCCGTTTTCGCTTTCCAAGATAACGATCTCGATTTCCACACGTTTTTCAACGCTCCCAGAACTTTCGCTCCCTCCCCCACCCTGTGATTTATTTCCGCTTCCATGGTTCCATCCGCTGCCAAATCCACTCCCAGATATCTAAAACACTTCACTTCCTCCAGTTTTTCTCCATTCAAACTTACCTCCCAATTGACTTGTCCCTTAACCCTACAGTACCTACTAACCTTGCTCTTATTCACATTTACTCTCAGCTTTCTTCTTTCACACACTTTACAAAACTCAGTCACCAGCTTTTGCAGTTTCTCATCCGAATCAGCTACCAGCGCTGCATCATCAGCAATATCAACTGATTCACTTCTCAAGCTCTCTCATCCACAACAGACTGCATACTTGCCCCTCTTTCCAAAACTCTTGCATTCACCTCCCTAACAACCCCATCCATAAACAAGTTAAACAAACATGGAGACATCACGCACCCCTGCCGCAAACCATTATTCACTGAGAACCAATTAATTTCCTCTCTTCCTACTCGTACACATGCCTTACATCCTCGATAAGACCTTTTCACTGCTTCTAACAACTTGCCTCTCACACCATATGTTCTTAATACCTTCCACAGAGCATCTCTATCAACTCTGTCATATGCCTTCTCCAGATCCATAAATGCTACATACAAATCCATTTGCTTTTCTAAGTATTTCTCACATACATTCTTCAAAGCAAACACCTGATCCACACATCCTCTACCACTTCTGAAACCACACTGCTCTTCCCCAATCTGATGCTCTGTACATGCCTTCACCCTCTCAATCAATACCCTCCCATATAATTTACCAGGAATACTCAACAAACTTATACCTCTGTAATTTGAGCCCTCGCTCTTATCCCCTTTGCCTTTGTACAATGGCACTATGCAAGCATTCCGTCAGTCCTCAGGCACCTCACCATGAGTCATACATACATTAAATAACCTTACCAACCAGTCAACAATACAGTCATCCCCTTTTTTAAAGAATTCCACTGCCATACCATCCAACCCCGCTGCCTTGCCGGCTTTCATCTTCCGCAAAGCTTTTACTACCTCTTCTCTGTTTGCCAAATCATTCTCCCTAACCCTCTCACTTTGCACACCACCTCGACCAAAACACCCTATATCTGCCACTCTGTCATCAAACACATTCAACAAACCTTCAAAATACTCACTCCATCTCCTTCTCACATCACCACTACTTGTTATCACCACCCCATTAGCCCGTCTCACTGATGTTCCCATGTTCCCTTGTCTCACGCACTCTATTTTCCTCATTCCAAAACACCTTTTTATTCTCCCTAACATTTGATGATACTCTCTCACCCCAAGTCTCTTTTACCCTCTTTTTCACCTCTTGCACCTTTCTCTTGACCTTCTGCCTCTTTCTTTTATACATCTCCTAATCATTTGCATTATTCCCCTGCAAAAAATCGCCCAAATGCCTTTCTCTTCTTTTTCGCTAACAATATTACTTCTTTATCTCACCACTCACTACCCTTTCTAATCTGCCCAACTCCCACGCTTCTCATGCCATAAGCATCTTTTCCATTAGCCATCACTGCTTCCCTAAATACATTCCAGTCCTCCCCCACCCCCCTTACGTCCTTTGTTCTCACCTTTATCATTCATTCTCAGTCTCTCCTGGTACTTCCTTACACAAGTCTCCTTCCCAAGCTCACTTACCCTCACCACTCTCTTCATCCCAACATTCTCTCTTCTTTTCTGAATATCTCTACATATCTTCACCTTCGCCTCCAAAAGGACATCCCTCCAGTTGCATCTTTCAGCACATTAACATCCAAAAGTCTCTCTTTCGCGCGCCTATCAATTAACACGTAATCCAATAACGCTCTCTGGCCATCTCTCCTATTTACATACGTATACTTATGCATATCTCTTTTTAAACCAGGTATTCCCAACCACCAGTCCTTTTTCAGCGCACATGTCTACAAGCTCTTCACCATTTCCATTTACAACACTGAACACCTCATGTACACCAATCATTCCCTCAACTGCCACATTACTCACCTTTGTATTCAAATCACCCATCACTGTAACCCGGTCTCGTGCATCAAAACTACTAACACACTTACTCAACTGCTCCCAAAACACTTCCCACTCATGATCTTTCTTCTTATGCCCAGGTGCATATGCACCAATGATCACCCATCTCTCTCCATTCACATTAACTCTACCCATATCATTCTAGGGTTTTCTTTCTTACACTCTATTACATACTCACACCACTCCTGTTTCAGGAGTAGTGGTACTCCTTCCCTTGCTCTTGTCCTCTCAGCAACCCCTGACTTTACTCCCAAGACATTCCCAAACCACTCTTCCCCTTTACCCTTGAGCTTTGTTTTACTTAGAGCCAGAACATCCAGGTTCCTTTCCTTAAACATACTACCTATCTCTCCTTTTTCTCATCTTGGTTATATCCACACACATTTAGATACCCCAATCTGAGCCTTCGAGGAGGATGAGCACTCCCCGCGTGACTCCTTCTTCTGTGTCCCCTTTTAGAAAGTTAAAATACAAAGAGGGGAAGATTTCTAGCCCCCCGCTCCCGTCCCCTTTAGTCGCCTTCTACGACACGTGAGGAATGTGTGGGAAGTATTCTTTCTCCCCTATCCCCAGGGATAACATTTCAACGTATACATACATATACATACACTGACATACATTTATACACATGTACATATCCATACTTTCTGCCTTCGTACATTCTCGTCGCCACCTCACCAAACATGAAATAACACTCCCCCACTCTAGCGAAGCAGTGCCAGGAACAGACAGAAAAGCCACATTCGTTCACATTCAATCTCTAGCTATAATATTTGTAATGCACCGAAACCACAGCTCCCTTTCCACATCCAGGCCCCACAGACCTTTCCATGGTTTACCTCAGACGCTTCACATGCCCTGGTTAAATCCATTGACAGCACGTCGACCCCGGTATACCACATCGTTTCAATTCACTCTCTTCCTTGCACGCCATTCATCCCCCTGTATGGTCAGGCCCCGATCGCTCAGTCTTTTTCACCCCATCCTTCCACCTCCAATTTGGTCTCCAGCTGCTCCTCCTTCCCTCCACCTCTGATACATATATCCACATATATCCTCTTTGTCAACCTTACCTCACTCCTCTCCATGTGTCCAAACCATTTGAACACATCCTTTTCTGCTCTCTTAACCATACTCGTTTTGTTACCACACATCTCTCTTACTCTTTCATTATTTACTCGATCAAACCACCTCACACCACATATTGTCCTCAAACATCTCATTTTCATCACATCCACCCTCCTCCACACAACCCTATCTATAGCCTATGCCTCACAACCATATAACATTGTTGAAACCAGTATTCCTTCAAACATACACATTTTTGCTCTCCGAGATAACTTTCTCGCCTTCCACACATTCTTCAACGCTCCTAGAACCTTCACTCCCTCCCCCACCCTGTGACTCACTTCTGCTTCCATGTTTTAATCCGCCGCTAATCCACTCCCAGATATCTATAACACTTGACTTCCTCTAGTTTTTCTTTATTCAAACTTACCTCCCAATTAACTTGTCCCTCAACCCTACTTTACCAAACTCAGTAACGAACTCTGCAGCTTCTAACCCGAATCAGCTACCAACGCTGTATCATCAGCGAACAACAACTGGCTCACTTCCCAAGCCCTCTCATCCAAAACAGACTACATACTTGCCCTTCTGTCCAAAACTCATGCATTTACTTTCTTAACCATCCCATCCATAAACAAATTAAACAACCATGGAGACATCACGCACCCCTGCCGCAAACCAGCATTCAATGGGAACCTGGGAACCAATCACTTTCCTCTCTTCCTACTCGTACACATGCCTTACATCCTTAGTAAAAATTTTTCACTGCTTCAAGGAACTTACCTCCCACACCATATACTCTTATAACCTTCTACAAAGCATCTCTATCCACCCTGTGATATTCCTTCTCATACTGTTTTATAGATCTTGGGTGTAGCGTTATATGCAGTATATCTAGTCACATACCATCGAGTCCGGTGTAGCTGTCATGGGATAAATAATCACCTACGAACACCACCGACATCACTTCACACGATAGTTTGAAAGATGAATATTTTTTTGGGCTTTGTAATAAGAACGGATTGTATGAGGAATAAAGGAAATCATATTAAACTATGATTACCAAAACTTACAGTCGAAAATTCACCTAACCTATAGCTTAAAATATGCGACAATCGCCTATACCATTTCAACTATTAAATATCTGATATAGTTTCTCTTACTAATCAAAAACCCATTTTCCTTATCACCTTCTCAACACAGCCAATAATCATGCAATTATGCAAATGAATAAAATGAAGTTATCAACATTGACTGCAATAGTAGTACTGTAACATTTAATACAGAATACATGAAACTTCCTTAGTCACACCTTAATTTGTCTCCATTTTTCTTGACACGTTGATCCCGTACACGTAACATCAACCGATATCTATTCTATAATTATTTGACATATGACTATGATTCACATACAGTAAATCATTACATGATATACAATACTGAATTTCTGGGATACCAGATAAAAAGTCATAGATCTTGCTCCCATTCAGGATATATATATATATATATATATTTTTTTTTTTTTTTTTTTTTTTTTATACTTTGTCGCTGTCTCCCGCGTTTGCGAGGTAGCGCAAGGAAACAGACGAAAGAAATGGCCCAACCCCCCCCCCCCCATACACATGTACATACACACGTCCACACACGCAAATATACATACCTACACAGCTTTCCATGGTTTACCCCAGACGCTTCACATGCCTTGATTCAATCCACTGACAGCACGTCAACCCCTGTATACCACATGACTCCAATTCACTCTATTCCTTGCCCTCCTTTCACCCTCCTGCATGTTCAGGCCCCGATCACACAAAATCTTTTTCACTCCATCTTTCCACCTCCAATTTGGTCTCCCTCTTCTCCTCGTTCCCTCCACCTCCGACACATATATCCTCTTGGTCAATCTCTCCTCACTCATTCTCTCCATGTGCCCAAACCATTTCAAAACACCCTCTTCTGCTCTCTCAACCACGCTCTTTTTATTTCCACACATCTCTCTTACCCTTACGTTACTTACTCGATCAAACCACCTCACACCACACATTGTCCTCAAACATCTCATTTCCAGCACATCCATCCTCCTGCGCACATCTCTATCCATAGCCCACGCCTCGCAACCATACAACATTGTTGGAACCACTATTCCCTCAAACATACCCATTTTTGCTTTCCGAGATAATGTTCTCGACTTCCACACATTTTTCAAGGCTCCCAAAATTTTTTTTTTTTATACTAATTGCCATTTCCCGCATTAGCGAGGTAGCGTTAAGAACAGAGGATGAGGACTGGGCCTTTGAGGGAATATCCTCACCTGGCCCCTTTGTCTGTTTCTTCTTTTGGAAAAAAAAAAAAAAAAAATGAGGGGAGGATTTCCAGCCTCCCGCTCCCTCAAAGGCCCAGTCCTCTGTTCTCAACGCTACCTCGCTAATGCGGGAAATGGCGAATAGTATGAAAGAAAAGAAAGAATATATATATATATATATATATATATATATATATATATATATATATATATATATATATATATATATATATATATATATATATATATATATATATATACCTCTGTGGAAGGTATTAAGAATATATGGTGTGGGAGGCAAGTTGTTAGAAGCAGTGAAAAGTTTTTATCGAGGATGTAAGGCATGTGTACGTGTAGGAAGAGAGGAAAGTGATTGGTTCTCAGTGAATGTAGGTTTGCGGCAGGGGTGTGTGATGTCTCCATGGTTGTTTAATTTGTTTATGGATGGGGTTGTTAGGGAGGTGAATGCAAGAGTTTTGGAAAGAGGGGCAAGTATGAAGTCTGTTGGGGATGAGAGAGCTTGGGAAGTGAGTCAGTTGTTGTTCGCTGATGATACAGCGCTGGTGGCTGATTCATGTGAGAGACTGCAGAAGCTGGTGACTGAGTTTGGTAAAGTGTGTGAAAGAAGAAAGTTAAGAGTAAATGTGAATAAGAGCAAGGTTATTAGGTACAGTAGGGTTGAGGGTCAATTCAATTGGGAGGTGAGTTTGAATGGAGAAAAACTGGAGGAAGTGAAGTGTTTTAGATATCTGGGAGTGGATCTGGCAGCGGATGGAACCATGGAAGCGGAAGTGGATCATAGGGTGGGGGAGGGGGCGAAAATTCTGGGAGCCTTGAAGAATGTGTGGAAGTCGAGAACATTATCTCGAAAAGCAAAAATGGGTATGTTTGAAGGAATAGTGGTTCCAACAATGTTGTATGGTTGCGAGGCGTGGACTATGGATAGAGTTGTGCGCAGGAGGATGGATGTGCTGGAAATGAGATGTTTGAGGACAATGTGTGGTGTGAGGTGGTTTGATCGAGTAAGTAACGTAAGGGTAAGAGAGATGTGTGGAAATAAAAAGAGCGTGGTTGAGAGAGCAGAAGAGGGTGTTTTGAAATGGTTTGGTCACATAGAGAGAATGAGTGAGGAAATATTGACCAAGAGGATATATGTGTCGGAGGTGGAGGGACGAGGAGAAGAGGGAGACCAAATTGGAGGTGGAAAGATGGAGTGAAAAAGATTTTGTGTGATCGGGGCCTGAACATGCAGGAGGGTGAAAGGAGGGCAAAGAATAGAGTGAATTGGAGCGTTGTGGTATACCGGGGTTGACGTGCTGTCAGTGGATTGAATCAAGGCATGTGTATGGGGGTGGGTTGGGCCATTTCTTTCGTCTGTTTCCTTGCGCTACCTCGCAAACGCGGGAGACAGCGACAAAGCAAAATATATATATATATATATATATATATATATATATATATATATATATATATATATATATATATATATATATATATATATTCCAATGAGTCCACGAGGAAAATGAAACATGATAAGTTCCCAAGTGCACTTTCGTGTAATAATCACATCATCAGGGGAGACACAAGAGAGAAATATAACAATCAATTGATGTACATAGAAGAGACGAAGCTAGGACGCCATTTGGTAAACATGTGATTGTCCAAAACATACAACGAGCGTTCACAACCTTATCATTTTACCAATTTTATTAACAATAAAGTTATCTAATTTGTATAGACCATCACTAATATTAAGATTATAATTCTTTGTGTATTTGATAATAGAAAATTCAATGATATTTCTCTTGGTAATAGAGTTAGAGTTAATAACTAAGATGGCGTTACTCCAGTCAGTACAATGATCATAGTTTTTAACATGATTAAACAAGGCATTTGATTCTTGTCCCGTTCTTATACTATACTTATGTTGGTCAAGTCTAACAGGAAGATCCTCACCGGTCTGCCCAGCATAAAACTTATCACAATTTCTACATGGCACTTTATAGATGCACTCAAGAGAATTATCTGGTGAATTCCTGATTAAAATATTCTTTATAGTATTATTGTTGCTGAAGGCAACATTTACATTAAAGGATTTAAGCAACATGGGAAGTAAATTATAATCATTATCAAAAGGGAGAACTAAAAAATTCTTGGTGTCAATGGGAGGTTTAGGCTTAACTCTATAAAATGATTTCTCTACTAACTTAAGGGATTTATCAATGAAAGATCAAGGGTACTTTAACTTAGATCCAATATAATCTATCTTCTCAAACTCATCATCAATATACTCTGGACTGCAAATACGCAATGCCCTAAGGAACATAAACTGAAATGATGATTTAACTCTGTCATGTTGAGATGAGTCAGTGGATATATAAGCATACATTGTTAGGTTTTCTGTATATGCTAAACTTAAACTTGTTTCCTTGCCTATGGATCATGCTATCTAAAAATGGAAACATACCATTATTTTCATTTTCTACAGTAAATTTGATGGAAGATAATAAATTGTTAAGGGGAGAAATATTTGTAAATTTTCATTTGTTGGCCAAACACAAAGAACATCATCTACATACCTAAACCAAATTATTAAAAGGTAAGATGTCTTTTGATAATTTTGTTTAAAAAAATTCCATACACAGATTACTTAGTACAGGTGAAAGAGGGTTACCCATTGCCATACCAAATTTTTGAGCATAATAATCTCTATTGAACTGAAATGAATATCATCCACGCCATCGAAGAAATATTCTAAAAGGTCATCAACTGGAACTTTAGTGAAAAGTGAGGAAACATCAAAGCTAACTAATTTGAACTCAAAATTAACATTGATATTGTTTAGCTTGTTGACTAAATCTACATTCTTCATGATATTAGAATTTGATATCTTACCCACTAAAGGGCTTAATAAAGAAACTAACCATTTTGACAATTTATATATGATGGAGCCTACTGAACTCACTATATGTCTAGATGGAAAATTTTGTTTATGTGTTTTGATAAGTCCATACATATATGGCAATGAAGGGAACAAAGATGACAAACTTTTGATAAGAGAACTATTACCTTTCAACAACAACTTCATTTCTTTATTGAAATTGGAATTAACTGCTTCTAGGGGATTTTTACTGAGTTTAGAATGTTGTGTCATCATTTAAAAGATCATTCATTCTAGATAAATAATTACTTTTGTCTAAAATCACAACAGTGTTGGCCTTATCTGCTTTAGTAATATGTATAGCCTTGTCCTTTTTTGAAGGTGTTAATAGCCCTTATATATCTTTTGGGGCAATTAGGTTCCACTGGTTTTGACAAACTGGCATACACTGAATCCTTACAGATATTAATTTCATCATTAGTTAAATTACTGTATCTCTCAAAATTACAAAAAGACTTTGTGACGTCAACACAGCTGGCTTCCCTGTTAGATCACACAAAACTTAATCTATTCCCTAATGCACACAAGGAATCCTTATCTAATTGTTTATTAGACAGGTTTATCACAAAAGATAGGTTTGTGTTCTTAGTCCAGTCGCTGTTTTGAATAAGATGGTCCAACTTACGATTTAGTTTCATTTGTAGCCTATTGCGTCCATTCCTTAATATATCATAGCAACAGTCCAACATCCGGTTCTTCCAATATGTCGGTATTGCCATTTGAAAGGCACGTTTCTTCTCTCGTGTAGTACGAAAAGCCTCCTCCATTACAAGTTTCTTTAATTCAATGTGTTTCTTTAAAATGATGTTTGGAATTGGCCAAACGGTCGACCAGACAGCTGCAACAATCGTTGAGGAAGGACAGATCTTGGCATCACTTGTTCATCAAGGCATTTCCTAAGGAATCCAAATCGTGACTTCAGTTGGGGAGCCTTGTTTAACGATCTGGAGAAAGCAATAACGAAAGGAGAAAGTCCAGGACAGCTTGTAGAGAAGTAATAGAAGAGCCGTGTGGAACCCATGTTGGAAAGTGATGATAACGAATTGGTACAAATTACTGATTTGATATGAACTGAATTAATTATATAATCTATGGCCTTATCAACAGCAACTAATTCCGTGCAGAAAACAGTTGTATGGTTCGGTAGCTGTACCTAAGAGAACATTGGTTGGACCACACACTTGCACCCACACATTCACCTGTGTCTTGGAGCCAACTGTGTAGAAGTGGACTTATGATAGATGATCCGTAATAACGTCACGGAATCGCTGGTGTACCTTACTCTCCGGCGCGTTACTTTTCCTCACAGGGAGCCAGTTGGTCCTAGTTTTTAGTCTGGACTCCTCCCAAGGAGATAGTCTATTTCTAACCAGCATGTTCACTTCCTGCACTTCTAGATCAGAATTCTCACTGAGGAAGTGTATTCTGAGGTCCAGGGTCCTGACGCCTCTATGGAGGAACTGTTGTGCCAGGCAGTAGTGTGTCTTCTCCTGGTCATCACAACACAACACTTTAACGTTATTCATCTGGACGCAGCAGCCGGAGACGAAGTACATTTGCCTCAACTTCCAGTTATGGAACTCTGGTACATGACAGAGCTGCAAGACACAGTCGCAGGCATTTATTCTGTAACACATCCAACCTTCTCAGGGCAAAGTCGCTCGCTGGAGCATACACCTGAGAGTCATAGTCCAGTTTACTTCTAATAATGGCCTCGTACAACACTGATAAAGATTTCCTGTCGGCTCCCCAAAATGAACTCGAGAGATATTTAAGAATATTCAACCTTTTATCACAATTCATAATCAAATAATCTATTGCTTTTTCCATTTTAATCTTCGGTCAAAGTTTAATCCAAGAAACCTTACCTTACTGCAGAAGGGAATCGGGTTCTTGTCTAATTTTAGCTGCAAATCCGGGATTCTATTTGGATGGGTAAAAACAACCGCGACACTTTTAGCTGGTGACAACTTACCTCCCCTCTGTAGCGCCCAACGATGAACAGACTCAAGTGCAACTTGAACCCGCTCAGCCGACAACTGTGCATTAGGCGAGGATATTGCACAATCATCAGCATAAAGTGAGTATTTAAGGTTTCGAGGGACGGAAGCTGGAGACAGAATATCACTAATAATGTTGGGATCAGAACGCTGCCTTGCGGTACCCTATTCTCTTGGACAAATGTGTCCGAGATTACGTTAGATGCAGCGATTTTGACAGCAAATGTTCTGTTGTGTAAAAAAAATTAAAGTAAAAATAGGTAAATAACCTCTTAAACCAACAGCATAAAGTTTGCTTAAGATTCCATTTGGCCATATCATGTAAGAGGCTTTTTCCAAATCTAAGAAAACTACAATTAAAAAATCTTTCTTTATAAAAGTATCTGAAATGTTATGTTCTAAATTCATTAATTGATCCATTGTGCTTCTGTGTTTAGGCAATGCACACTGTTGATCATTTGATAAGTTCTGCGATTCTGATACAAAAATAAACCTTTTATTAACCATTCTTTCCATGACCTTACAATTGTAGCTCGCGAGCGCAATAGGTCGAAACGAATTGATGTTCGTAAGGCGTCCAGAACCTTTTGGGATGGGGATGATGTGCGCGAAGTGCCATGAGTTTGGGAACGTTCGAGACGTCCAATTCTCATTGTACAATGCTAACAACTTAGTAAGGTTGGCCTTGTATCTTGTATGGTATATTATTGTATGGTATATTTTCATCTTCTGTGGCAAAGTCAGTCAGTGTCTGCTCGGCCTGACGTTTGTGGTGTAAAAACCGTCGATCGTAATTGGCTGAGCTACTTATGTCTGAGAATCTCCTGGCGATAGCGTCGGCTATGTCAGCTGGGTTGTCTATGGTAGCGTCGGCTATGTCAGCTGGGTTGTCTATGGTGCCGTCTTGCGTGGTAAGTTGGGGATGGAGGTTGTATTTTATTTTCTTAATTGTGGACCAGATCTGACTGCTGGGTGTGTCCTTATTGACAGTTGCAACATAGCCACGCCAGGAGTCTCTCTTGGCTTGTCGTATTGTTCTTCTTGCCTGAGCCCTCGCTTGTTTATATGCAACGAAGTTGTTATCTGAGGCTCTTTGTCCACCATCCTGTATTCCATACTGCGCTCACGCAGTGCATTTCGGCAATCTGGTGTCCACCAAGGAACTCTGTGCTTTGTTTATATTGTAGGATCTTAGGAATAGAGGCCTCAGCAGCCCTGAGGATGGTATTGGTTACATTATTGACCTTCGAGTCAATGTCATCTCCGGATATATCTAGGACGGCTTCTCTTGAGAATGACCCTCAATCTGCTTTCTTATAATTAAATCTGATCAGAGACGGTCTGCACTATTGTCGCATGTATAAGAAAGACAGATTGGGAAGTGGTCACTTGCCAAGGAGTCGTCATAAGTACCCCAGGTGATGTCATTTAGTATATCCGGGGATGACAAAGATGGGTCGATGGCTGAGATGTTTCCTGTGCGATCATCTACACGAGTTCCACTACCATCGTTCAGAAGAGCCAGATTAGAATTGATAATAATTTACCATTTGTTTCCCACGAAAGTCTGCCCGTATACTTCCCCACTGATGATCATGATGAACGTTGAAGTCTCCAAGAATTAGTTTTGTTGTGGGGTACTGACTATAATGTGAGGTGAACTCATCATCATCAAGTACATTGGAACCGGGATAGTAATTTGAACAAATGGCCAGATACGTGTTATTAGACTTGACTCTACATGCGACAGCTTCTGGAGTAGAATTTAAAGTCACTCCTGTCTGTATGGGGTAAGCTTTGGTGTATCAAGATGGCTGCCCCATGATCTTCTATACGGGTCATAGTTATCTAAAACAGCAGAATCCTCGACTGTGCTGTTCAGATTGGCCTATATAATGCAAGCAACAGTGACAGTTGTGCTTACTTATTCTTATGACCTCTACAATTCCACTGAATGATATTGAATGCCTTGGTTTAAGATTTCTTTAGCCGGCCAGCCTTGTGAGCCTTTTTTGTTTGGACTTGGGTGAGTCCAGGGGGGAACGGGATCGGCTCCTGATAGTGGAGACGGTATTGTTGTCCATTGTTTCCACAGATTCCACTTAGGAAGACTTAGTCAAGGTAGCCTTCCTCACTGGAGCCACAGGCAAGACGACCTGCCACATAGTTTCTTTTGAAAGTTTTGTCAATTTCGTCTTGTCGTCTTTCACTCTTCGTGGCGGACAGAGCAAGTGGCTTTGGAGTACGAGTCTTTGTGGGTATTATCGTCAGCGTCAGTGTCAGGAGTCGGGGAGCGAGCGTGACTGAGTGACTGTTTGTGTGGCAATTGTGACCATGACCGGCTTACACTTCAATGTCATAGCATAGGACTCATTGGGTTTGGGAGTCTGGTGAGTCTGCTTCACCCTCTTCCTTGCTTCGCCATATGAAATGTTCTCCTTTGCCTTAACTGTGCAGACTTCCTTCTCAAATCTGTACCGAGGACATTCTCGCTACGAGCTTGGCTGGTCGCCTCCCCCACAATTAACGCAAAGTACCACCTTGGTCGTACAATTGTCAGGAACGTGGTCCTCGCTGGCCCACTTTTCACTTCGAGATGAAAGAGTACAAGACTTTTCACCGTGACCAAACCTTTGGCATATGAAACATCGCCAGGGGTTTGGTATGTAAGGTCTAACAGCTACGGCAATTGTTTGACAATTTGGACTTTCCGAATGTTAGAGTGAAGATGGGGATTCTACGTGGCTCGCCCTCAATAAATCTCGTAATAACTCGAGCATCGATCACTTCCTCGTCTGCAAGTTCCTTCACAATGTCGTCCTCACTCATGTTCATGACATCAGGACACAAGATACTCCTCTGCATGAATTCAGGGTCGCCGGAATGGAAGCCACAACATCATATGAATGGAACTTCCTCAGCTTAAGTTTGTCTGCAACTTGATTTGACGACTTTGATAAGAAGGTCATCACTAGCCAGTTTCCTTACCATTTCCACAGCACCAGCCTGGCTGACCATCAATCACATACCTTACTGTAAACACAAAAAGGGAAGAGTAAACACACAGAAACATAAGCTAAGCAAAATATGGTAAGCAAGGCAAACCCTCCTTTACCGGTTCTTGATAATGGTTGTGTCGTGAGCGGTTACTTATATATGACTCTGGTGACTCGGGTGGAGAGAGGTGGGCGGAGCTGATCGGCTAAGCTGACAGCTCATTGATTGCTTGGTTGGTAAGGTTCATGTTGTGTTCTGAGGATGGAAGGATTTGAAAATCTTCGACTTGTGTGTTTATTGTCAGTTGTTTTGTGATGATGTAAGTTGCCTCCAGGAACAAGAGACGGCGAGGGTCTTGTTCTGAGTTGATGATCTTGGTGTTCTCGTCCAGGTCAGGCGGGAGTTAGGCACAGTAGCGTAATGGTTCTTGATGGCTCCATTCTGTAGGTGACAGGTGAAGCGTCTCGATAGTCTGGTCCGTGTCATTCCAATGTATGAGTGAGGTCCACTCTGCTCATTGTCGTTCGTAATTGTGCTGGTAAATGACATGGCTGTCCTCCAGAGGGATAACTCCTGACCTCACCCACACCATCAAGAGACGAGTTAACGTTACCATCTTCACTATCAACACCACCAACACCAGGGCTCACCACACACACCTACAGAATCTAACTGACGAGTCCTCATCCCACAACACCCGATCATCTCAAACATACCCACCGCCACCTACAACCTATCCACTGCCACCTACAACCTATCCACCGCCACCTACAACCTCTCCACCGCCACCTACAACCTATCCACCGCCACCTACAACCTATCCACCGCCACCTACAACCTCTCCACCGCCACCTACAACCTATCCACCGCCACCTACAACCTATCCACCGTCACCTACAACCTCTCCATCGCCACCTACAACCTATCCACCGCCACCTACAACCTCTCCACCGCCACCTACAACCTATCCACCGCCACCTACAACCTCTCCATCGCCACCTACAACCTATCCACCGTCACCTACAACGTCTCCACCACCACCTACAACCTATCCACCGCCACCTACAACCTATCCACCGCCACCTACAACCTATCCACCGCCACCTACAACCTATCCACCGTCACCTACAACCTATCCACCGCCACCTACAACCTCTCCATCGCCACCTACAACCTATCCACCGTCACCTACAACGTCTCCACCGCCACCTACAACCTATCCACCGCCACCTACAACCTATCCACCGCCACCTACAACTTATTCACTGTTTCGGACTTCCTTGAAATCCTACGTGACGCTCCTCCCACTGACGACCACAGCATCGCCTCCCTCAACGTCGAAAGCTTCTTTACCAACGATCCTGCGGACCAGACGATTGTCTTCATCCACATCCGTGTATATCACTGAGAAGACACCAAGCTCCTCCATGTCCCAGAGAAACCCTGAGGACGCTGCTGGAACTCTGCACGAAAGAGGCTCCTTCCACTTCAACAAAATATCCTGCCTGGCTTACACCAATAATATATATATATATATATATATATATATATATATATATATATATATATATATATATATATATATATATATATATATATATATATATATATATATATATATATATATATATATATATATCCAAGAGAGATGTGTGGAAATAAAAAGAGTGTGGTTGAGAGAGCAGAAGGGGGTGTTTTGAAATGGTTTGGTCACATGGAGAGAATGAGTGGGGAAAGATTGACCAAGAGGATATATGTGTCAGAAGTGGAGGGAACGAGGAGAAGTGGGAGACCAAATTTTAGGTGGAAAGATGGAGTGAAAAAGATTTTGTGTGATCGGGGCTTGAACATGCAGGAGGGTGAAAGGCGTGCAAGGAATTGAGTGAATTGGAACGATGTGGTATACCGGGGTCGACGTGCTGTCAATGGATTGAACCAGGGCATGTGAAGCGTCTGGGGTAAACCATGCAAAGTGTGTGGGGCCTGGATGTGGAAAGGGAGCTGTGGTTTCGGTGCATTATTACATGACAGCTAGAGACTGAGCGTGAACGAATGTAGCCTTTATTGTCTTTTCCTAGCGCTACCTCGCACACATGAGGAGGGAGGGGGTTGTTATTTCATCTGTGGTGGGGTGGCGATGGGAATTAATAAGGGCAGACAGTATGAATTATATGCATGTGTATATATGTACATGTCTGTGTGTGTATATATATGTGTACATTGAGATGTATAGGTATGTATATTGTGCGTGTGTGGACATGTATGTATATACATGTGTATGTGGTTGGGTTGGGCCATTCTTTCGTCTGTTTCCTTGCGCTACCTCGCTAACGCGGGAGACAGCGACAAAGCAAAATAAAAATTTGAAAATAGATAAATAAATAAATATATATACATATATATATATATATATATATATATATATATATATATATATATATATATATATATATATATACATATATATATATATATATCCCAGAATATATATATATATTCCAAAACACTTGCATTCACCTCCCTAACAACCCCATCCATAAACAAATTAAACAACCATGGAGACATCACACACCCCTGCCGCAAACCTACATTCACTGAGAAACAATCGCTTTCCTCTCTTTCTACACGTACACATGCCTTACATCCTCGATAAAAACTTTTCACTGCTTCTAACAACTTGCCTCCCACACCATATATTCTTAATACCTTCCACAGAGCATCTCTATCAACTCTATCATATCCCTTCTCCAGATCCATAAATGCTACATACAAATCCATTTGCTTTTCTAAGTATTTCTCACATACATTCTTCAAAGCAAACACCTGATCCACACATCCTCTACCACTTCTGAAACCACACTGCTCTTCCCCAATCTGATGCTCTGTACATGCCTTCACCCTCTCAATCAATATCCTCCCATATAATTTACCAGGAATACTCAACAAACTTATACCTCTGTAATTTGAGCACTCACTCTTATCCCCTTTGCCTTTGTACAATGGCACTATGCACGTATTCCGCCAATCCTCAGGCACCTCACCATGAGTCATACATACATTAAATAAGCTTACCAACCAGTCAACAATACAGTCACCCCCCTTTTTAATAAATTCCACTGCAATACCATCCAAACCTGCTGCCTTGCCGGCTTTCATCTTCCACAAAGCTTTTACTACCTCTTCTCTGTTTACCAAATCATTTTCCCTAACCCTCTCACTTTGCACACCACCTCGACCAAAACACCCTATATCTGCTACTCTATCATCAAACACATTCAACAAACCTTCAAAATACTCACTCCATCTCCTTCTCACATCACCACTACTTGTTATCACCTCCCCATTTGCGCCCTTCACTGAAGTTCCCATTTGCTCCCTTGTCTTACGCACTTTATTTACCTCCTTCCAGAACATCTTTCTATTCTCCCTAAAATTTAATGATACTTTCTCACCCCAACTCTCATTTGCCCTCTTTTTCACCTCTTGCACCTTTCTCTTGACCTCCTGTCTCTTTCTTTTATACATCTCCCACTCAATTTCATTGTGTGTGTGTGTGTATATGTGCGTATGTATGTGTGTGTGTATGTGTATATATATATATATATATATATATATATATATATATATATATATATATATATATATATATATATATATATATATATATATATATATATATATATATATATATATATATATATATATATATATATATATATATATATATATATATATATATATATATATATATATATATATATATATATATATATATATATATATACAATATCCCTGGGGATAGGGGTGAAAGAATACTTCCCACGCATTCCTCGCGTGTCGTAGAAAGCGACTAGAGGGGACGGGAGCGGGGGGCCAGAAATCCTCCCCTCCTTGTAATTTTTAACTTTCTAAAATGGGAAACAGAAGAAGGAGTCACGCGGGGAGTGCTCATCCTCCTCGAAGGCTCAGATTGGGGTGCCTAAATGTGTGTGGATGTAACCAAGATGTGAAAAAAGGAGAGATAGGTAGTATGTTTGAGGAAAGGAACCTGGATGTTTTGGCTCTGAGTGAAACGAAGCTCCAGGGTAAAGGGGATGAGTGGTTTGGGAATGTCTTGGGAGTAAAGTCAGGGGTTAGTGAGAGGACAAGAGCAAGGGAAGGAGTAGCAATACTCCTGAAACAGGAGTTGTGGGAGTATGTGATAGAATGTAAGAAAGTAAATTCTCGATTAATATGGGTAAAACTGAAAGTTGATGGAGAGAGATGGGTGATTATTGGTGCATATGCACCTGGGCATGAGAAGAAAGATCATGAGAGGCAAGTGTTTTGGGAGCAGCTGAATGAGTGTGTTAGTGGTTTTGATGCACGAGACCGGGTTATAGTGATGGGTGATTTGAATGCAAAGGTGAGTAATGTGGCAGTTGAGGGAATAATTGGTATACATGGGGTGTTCAGTGTTGTAAATGAAAATGGTGAAGAGCTTGCAGATTTATGTGCTGAAAAAGGACTGATGATTGGGAATACCTGGTTTAAAAAGCGAGATATACATAAGTATACTTATGTAAGTAGGAGAGATGGCCAGAGAGCGTTATTGGATTACGTGTTAATTGACAGGCGCGCGAAAGAGAGACTTTTGGATGTTAATGTGCTGAGAGGTGCAACTGGAGGGATGTCTGATCATTATCTTGTGGAGGCTAAGGTGAAGATTTGTATGGGTTTTCAGAAAAGAAGAGTGAATGTTGGGGTGAAGAGGGTGGTGAGAGTAAGTGAGCTTGGGAAGGAGACTTGTGTGAGGAAGTACCAGGAGAGACTGAGTACAGAATGGATAAAGGTGAGAACAATGGAAGTAAGGGGAGTGGGGGAGGAATGGGATGTATTTAGGGAATCAGTGATGGATTGCGCAAAAGATGCTTGTGGCATGAGAAGAGTGGGAGGTGGGTTGATTAGAAAGGGTAGTGAGTGGTGGGATGAAGAAGTAAGTGTATTAGTGAAAGAGAAGAGAGAGGCATTTGGACGATTTTTGCAGGGAAATATATATATATATATATATATATATATATATATATATATATATATATATATATATATATATATATATATATATATATATATATATATATATATATATGTATATATATATATATATATATATATATATATATATATATATATATATATATATATATATATATATATATATATATATATATATATATATATATTTATTTTATTTATTATACTTTGCGAGGTAGCGCAAGGAAACAGACGAAAGAAATGGCCCAACCTCCCCCCCCCCATACACATGTATATACATACGTCCACACACGCAAATATACATACCTACACAGCTTTCCATGGTTTACCCCAGACGCTTCACATGCCCCGATTCAATCCACTGACAGCACGTCAACCCCGGTATACCACATCGCTCCAATTCACTCTATTCCTTGCCCTCCTTTCACCCTCCTGCATGTTCAGGCCCCGATCACACAAAATCTTTTTCACTCCATCTTTCCACCTCCAATTTGGTCTCGCTCTTCTCCTCGTTCCCTCCACCTCCGACACATATATCCTCTTGGTCAATCTTTCCTCACTCATTCTCTCCATGTGCCCAAACCATTTCAAAACACCCTCTTCTGCTCTCTCAACCACGCTCTTTTTATTTCCACACATCTCTCTTACCCTTACGTTACTTACTCGATCAAACCACCTCACACCACACATTGTCCTCAAACATCTCATTTCCAGCACATCCATCCTCCTGCGCACAACTCTATCCATAGCCCACGCCTCGCAACCATACAACATTGTTGGAACCACTATTCCTTCAAACATACCCATTTTTGTTTTCCGAGATAATGTTCTCGACTTCCACACATTCTTCAAGGCTCCCAGAATTTTCGCCCCCTCCCCCACCCTATGATCCACTTCCGCTTCCATGGTTCCATCCGCTGCCAGATCCACTCCCAGATATCTAAAACACTTCACTTCCTCCAGTTTTTCGCCATTCAAACTCACCTCCCAATTGACTTGACCCTCAACCCTACTGTACCTAATAACCTTGCTCTTATTCACATTTACTCTTAACTTTCTTCTTTCACACACTTTACCAAACTCAGTCACCAGCTTCTACAGTTTCTCACATGAATCAGCCACCAGCGCTGTATCATCAGCGAACAACAACTGACTCACTTCCCAAGCTCTCTCATCCCCAACAGACTTCATACTTGCCCCTCTTTCCAAAACTCTTGCATTTACCTCCCTAACAACCCCATCCATAAACAAATTAAACAACCATGGAGACATCACACACCCCTGCCGCAAACCTACATTCACTGAGAACCAATCACTTTCCTCTCTTCCTACACGTACACATTCCTTACATCCTCGATAAAAACTTTTCACTGCTTCTAACAACTTTCCTCCCACACCATATATTCTTAATACCTTCCACAGAGCATCTCTATCAACTCTATCATATGCCTTCTCCAGATCCATAAATGCTTCATACAAATCCATTTGCTTTTCTAAGTATTTCTCACATACATTCTTCAAAGCAAACACCTGATCCACACATCCTCTACCACTTCTGAAACCACACTGCTCTTCCCCAATCTGATGCTCTGTACATGCCTTCACCCTCTCAATCAATACCCTCCCACATAATTTACCAGGAATACTCAACAAACTTTTACCTCTGTAATTTGAGCACTCACTCTTATTCACTTTGCCTTTGTACAATGGCACTATTCACGCATTCCGCCAATCCTCAGGCACCTCACCATGAGTCATACATACATTAAATAACCTTACCAACCAGTCAACAATACAGTCACCCCCTTTTTTAATAAATTCCACTGCAATACCATCCAAACCTGCTGCCTTGCCGGCTTTCATCTTCCGCAAAGCTTTCACTACCTCTTCTCTGTTTACCAAATCATTTTCCCTAACCCTCTCACTTTGCACACCACCTCGACCAAAACACCCTATATCTGCCACTCTATCATCAAACACATTCAAGAAACCTTCAAAATACTCACTCCATCTCCTTCTCACATCACCACTATTTGTTATCACCTCCCCATTTGCGCCCTTCACTGAAGTTCCCATTTGCTCCCTTGTCTTACGCACTTTATTTACCTCCTTCCAGAACATCTTTTTATTCTCCCTAAAATTTAATGATATATATATATATATATATATATATATATATATATATATATATATATATATATATATATATATATATATATATTTATTCATTTATTTATTTTTGCTTTGCCGCTGTCTCCCGCGTTAGCGAGGTAGCGCAAAGAAACAGAGGAAAGAACGGCCCAACCCACCCACATACACATGTATATATATACACGTCCACCCTCGCAAATATACATACCTATACATCTCAATGTACACATATATATACACACACAGACACACACATATATACACATGCACATAATTCATACTGTCTGCCCTTATCAATTCCCATCGCCACCCCACCACAGATGAAATAACAACCCCCTCCCTCCTCATGTGTGCGAGGTAGCGCTAGGAAAATACAATAAAGGCCACATTCGTTCACACTCAGTCTCTAGCTGTCATGTAATAATGCACCGAAACCACAGCTCCCTTTCCACATCCAGGCCCCACAGAACTTTCCATGGTTTACTCCAGACGCTTCACATGCCCTGGTTCAATCCATTGACAGCACGTGGACCACGGTATACCACATCGTTCCAATTCACTCTATTCCTTGCACGCCTTTCACCCTAGTGCATGTTCAGGCCCCGATCACTCAAAATCTTTTTCACTCCATCTTTCCACCTCTAATTTGGTCTCCCACTCTCCTCGTTCTCTCCACCTCTAATACATATATCCTCTTTGTCAACCTCTCCTCACTCATTCTCTCCATGTGACCAAACCATTTCAAAACACCCTCCTCGGTTCTCTCAACCACTCTCTTTTTATTACCGCACATCTCTCTTACCCTATTATTACTTACTCGATCAAACCACCTCACACCACATATTGTCCTCAAGCATCTCATTTCCAGCACATCCACCCTCCTGCGCACAACTCTATCCATAGCCCACGCCTCGCAACCATACAACATTGTTGGAACCACTAATCCTTCAAACATACCCAATTTTGCTTTCCGAGATAATGTTCTCGACTTCCGCACATTCTTCAACGCTCCCAGAACTTTCGCCCCCTCCCCCACCCTATGATTTACTTCCGCTTCCATGGTTCCATCCGCTGTCAAATCCATTCCCAGATATCTAAAACACTTCACTTCCTCCAGTTTTTCGCCATTCAAACTTACCTCCCAATTGACTTGACCCTCAACCCTACTGTACCTAATAACCTTGCTCTTATTCACATTTACTCTCAACTTTCTTCTTTCACACACTCTACCAGACTCAGTCACCAGCTTCTGCAGTTTCTCACATGAATCAGCCACCAGCGCTGTATTATCAGTGAACAACAACTGACTCACTTCCCAAGCTCTCTCATCCACAACAGACTGCATACTTGCCCCCCTTTCCAAAACTCTTGCATTCACCTCCCTAACAACCCCATCCATATACAAATTAAACAACCTTGGAGACATCACACATCCCAGCCGCAAACCTACATTCACTGAGAACAAATCACTTTCCTCTCTTCCTACACGTACACATGCCTTACATCCTCGATAAAAACTTTTCACTGCTTCTAACAACTTGCCTCCCACACCATATGATCTTAATACCTTCCACAGAGCATCTCTATCAACTCTATCATATGCTTTCTCCAGATCCATAAATGCTACATACAAATCCATTTGCTTTTCTAAGTATTTCTCACATACATTCTTCAAAGCAATCATCTGATCCACACATCCTCTACCTCTTCTGAAACCACACTGCTCTTCCTCAATCTGATGCGCGGTACATGCCTTCACCCTCTCAATCAATACCCTCCCATATAATTTACCAGGAATACTCAACAAACTTATACCTCGGTAATTTGAGGACTCACTCTTATCCCCTTTGCCTTTGTACAATGGCACTATGCACGTATTCCGCCAATCCTCAGGCACCTTACCATGAGTCATACATACATTAAATAACCTTACCAACCAGTCAACAATACAGTCACCCCCTTTTTTAATAAATTCCACTGCAATACCATCCAAACCTGCTGCCTTGCCGGCTTTCATCTTCCGCAAAGCTTTCACTACCTCTTCTCTGTTTACCAAATCATTTTCCCTAACCCTCTCACTTTGCACACCACTTCGACCAAAACACCCTAGATCTGCCACTCTATCATCAAACACATTCAACAAACCTTCAAAATACTCACTCCATCTCCTTCTCACATCACCACTACTTGTTATCACCTCCCCATTTGCGCCCTTCACTGAAGTTCCCATTTGCTCCCTTGTCTTACGCACTTTATTTACCTCCTTCCAGAACATCTTTTTATTCTCCCTAAAATTTAATGATACTCTCTCACCCCAACTCTCATTTGCCCTCTTTTTCACATCTTGCACCTTTCTCTTGACCTCCTGTCTCTTTCTTTTATACATCTCCCACTCAATTGCATTTTTCCCTGCAAAAATCGTCCAAATGCCTCTCTCTTCTCTTTCACTAATAATCTTACTTCTTCATCCCACCACTCACTACCCTTTCTAATCAACCCACCTCCCACTCTTCTCATGCCACAAGCATCTTTTGCGCAATCCATCACTGATTCCCTAAATACATCCCATTCCTCCCCCACTCCCCTTACTTCCATTGTTCTCACTTTTTTCCATTCTGTACTCAGTTTCTCCTGGTACTTCCTCACACAAGTCTCCTTCCCAAGCTCACTTACTCTCACCACCCTCTTCACCCCAACATTCACTCTTTTTTTCTGAAAACCCATACAAATCTTCACCTTAGCCTCCACAAGATAATGATCAGACATCCCTCCAGTTGCACCTCTCAGCACATTAACATCCAAAAGTCTCTCTTTCGCGCGCCTGTCAATTAACACGTAATCCAGTAACGCTCTCTGGCCATCTCTCCTACTTACATAAGTATACTTATGTATATCTCGCTTTTTAAACCAGGTATTCCCAATCATGAGTCCTTTTTCAGCACATAAATCTACAAGCTCTTCACCATTTCCATTTACAACACTGAACACCCCATGTACACCCCTCAACTGCCACATTACTCACCTTTGCATTCAAATCACCCATCACTATAACCCGGTCTCGTGCATCAAAACCACTAACACACTCATTCAGCTGCTCCCAAAACACTTGCCTCTCATGATCTTTCTTCTCATGCCCAGGTGCATATGCACCAATAATCACCCATCTCTCTCCATCAACTTTCAGTTTTACCCATATTAATCGAGAATTTACTTTCTTACATTCTATCACGCACTCCCACAACTCCTGTTTCAGGAGTACTGCTACTCCTTCCCTTGCTCTTGTCCTCTCACTAACCCCTGACTTTACTCCCAAGACATTCCCAAACCACTCTTCCCCTTTACCCTTGAGCTTCGTTTCACTCAGAGCCAAAACATCCAGGTTCCTTTCCTCAAACATACTACCTATCTCTCCTTTTTTCACATCTTGGTTACATCCACACACATTTAGGAACCCCAATCTGAGCCTTCGAGGAGGATGAGCACTCCCCGCGTGACTCCTTCTTCTGTTTCCCATATATATATATATATATATAATATATATATATATATATATATATATATATATATATATATATATATATATATATATATATATATATATATTTATTCATTTATTTATTTTTGCTTTGTCGCTGTCTCCCGCGTTAGCGAGGTAGCGCAAGGAAACAGACGAAAGAACGGCCCAACCCACCCACATACACATGTATATATATACACGTCCACCCTCGCAAATATACATACCTATACATCTCAATGTACACATATATATACACACACAGACACACACATATATACACATGCACATAATTCATACTGTCTGCCCTTATCAATTCCCATCGCCACCCCACCACAGATGAAATAACAACCCCCTCCCTCCTCATGTGTGCGAGGTAGCGCTAGGAAAATACAATAAAGGCCACATTCGTTCACACTCAGTCTCTAGCTGTCATGTAATAATGCACCGAAACCACAGCTCCCTTTCCACATCCAGGCCCCACAGAACTTTCCATGGTTTACTCCAGACGCTTCACATGCCCTGGTTCAATCCATTGACAGCACGTGGACCACGGTATACCACATCGTTCCAATTCACTCTATTCCTTGCACGCCTTTCACCCTCGTGCATGTTCAGGCCCCGATCACTCAAAATCTTTTTCACTCCATCTTTCCACCTCTAATTTGTTCTCCCACTCTCCTCGTTCTCTCCACCTCTAATACATATATCCTCTTTGTCAACCTCTCCTCACTCATTCTCTCCATGTGACCAAACCATTTCAAAACACCCTCCTCGGTTCTCTCAACCACTCTCTTTTATTACAGCACATCTCTCTTACCCTATTATTACTTACTCGATCAAACCACCTCACACCACATATTGTCCTCAAGCATCTCATTTCCAGCACATCCACCCTCCTGCGCACAACTCTATCCATAGCCCACGCCTCGCAACCATACAACATTGTTGGAACCACTATTCCTTCAAACATACCCAATTTTGCTTTCCGAGATAATGTTCTCGACTTCCGCACATTCTTCAACGCTCCCAGAACTTTCGCCCCCTCCCCCACCCTATGATTTACTTCCGCTTCCATGGTTCCATCCGCTGTCAAATCCATTCCCAGATATCTAAAACACTTCACTTCCTCCAGTTTTTCGCCATTCAAACTTACCTCCCAATTGACGTGACCCTCAACCCTACTGTACCTAATAACCTTGCTCTTATTCACATTTACTCTCAACTTTCTTCTTTCACACACTCTACCAGACTCAGTCACCAGCTTCTGCAGTTTCTCACATGAATCAGCCACCAGCGCTGTATTATCAGTGAACAACAACTGACTCACTTCCCAAGCTCTCTCATCCACAACAGACTGCATACTTGCCCCCCTTTCCAAAACTCTTGCATTCACCTCCCTAACAACCCCATCCATATACAAATTAAACAACCTTGGAGACATCACACATCCCAGCCGCAAACCTACATTCACTGAGAACAAATCACTTTCCTCTCTTCCTACACGTACACATGCCTTACATCCTCGATAAAAACTTTTCACTGCTTCTAACAACTTGCCTCCCACACCATATGATCTTAATACCTTCCACAGAGCATCTCTATCAACTCTATCATATGCTTTCTCCAGATCCATAAATGCTACATACAAATCCATTTGCTTTTCTAAGTATTTCTCACATACATTCTTCAAAGCAATCATCTGATCCACACATCCTCTACCTCTTCTGAAACCACACTGCTCTTCCTCAATCTGATGCGCTGTACATGCCTTCACCCTCTCAATCAATACCCTCCCATATAATTTACCAGGAATACTCAACAAACTTATACCTCGGTAATTTGAGGACTCACTCTTATCCCCTTTGCCTTTGTACAATGGCACTATGCACGCATTCCGCCAATCCTCAGGCACCTTACCATGAGTCATACATACATTAAATAACCTTACCAACCAGTCAATAATACAGTCACCCCCTTTTTTAATAAATTCCACTGCAATACCATCCAAACCTGCTGCCTTGCCGGCTTTCATCTTCCGCAAAGCTTTCACTACCTCTTCTCTGTTTACCAAATCATTTTCCCTAACCCTCTCACTTTGCACACCACTTCGACCAAAACACCCTAGATCTGCCACTCTATCATCAAACACATTCAACAAACCTTCAAAATACTCACTCCATCTCCTTCTCACATCACCACTACTTGTTATCACCTCCCCATTTGCGCCCTTCACTGAAGTTCCCATTTGCTCCCTTGTCTTACGCACTTTATTTACCTCCTTCCAGAACATCTTTTTATTCTCCCTAAAATTTAATGATACTCTCTCACCCCAACTCTCATTTGCCCTCTTTTTCACATCTTGCACCTTTCTCTTGACCTCCTGTCTCTTTCTTTTATACATCTCCCACTCAATTGCATTTTTCCCTGCAAAAATCGTCCAAATGCCTCTCTCTTCTCTTTCACTAATAATCTTACTTCTTCATCCCACCACTCACTACCCTTTCTAATCAACCCACCTCCCACTCTTCTCATGCCACAAGCATCTTTTGCGCAATCCATCACTGATTCCCTAAATACATCCCATTCCTCCCCACTCCCCTTACTTCCATTGTTCTCACCTTTTTCCATTCTGTACTCAGTCTCTCCTGGTACTTCCTCACACAAGTCTCCTTCCAAGCTCACTTACTCTCACCACCCTCTTCACCCCAACATTCACTCTTCTTTTCTGAAAACCCATACAAATCTTCACCTTAGCCTCCACAAGATAATGATCAGACATCCCTCCAGTTGCACCTCTCAGCACATTAACATCCAAAAGTCTCTCTTTCGCGCGCCTGTCAATTAACACGTAATCCAATAACGCTCTCTGGCCATCTCTCCTACTTACATAAGTATACTTATGTATATCTCGCTTTTTAAACCAGGTATTCCCAATCATCAGTCCTTTTTCAGCACATAAATCTACAAGCTCTTCACCATTTCCATTTACAACACTGAACACCCCATGTACACCCCTCAACTGCCACATTACTCACCTTTGCATTCAAATCACCCATCACTATAACCCGGTCTCGTGCATCAAAACCACTAACACACTCATTCAGCTGCTCCCAAAACACTTGCCTCTCATGATCTTTCTTCTCATGCCCAGGTGCATATGCACCAATAATCACCCATCTCTCTCCATCAACTTTCAGTTTTACCCATATTAATCGAGAATTTACTTTCTTACATTCTATCACGCACTCCCACAACTCCTGTTTCAGGAGTACTGCTACTCCTTCCCTTGCTCTTGTCCTCTCACTAACTCCTGACTTTACTCCCAAGACATTCCCAAACCACTCTTCCCCTTTACCCTTGAGCTTCGTTTCACTCAGAGCCAAAACATCCAGGTTCCTTTCCTCAAACATACTACCTATCTCTCCTTTTTTCACATCTTGGTTACATCCACACACATTTAGACACCCCAATCTGAGCCTTCGAGGAGGATGAGCACTCCCCGCGTGACTCCTTCTTCTGTTTCCCATATATATATGTATATATATATATATATATATATATATATATATATATATATATATATATATATATATATATATATATATATATATATATTTATTCATTTATTTATTTTTGCTTCGTCGCTGTCTCCCGCGTTAGCGAGGTAGCGCAAGGAAACAGACGAAAGAACGGCCCAACCCACCCACATACACATGTATATACATACACGTCCACCCTCGCAAATATACTTACCTATACATCTCAATGTACACATATATATACACACACAGACACACACATATATACACATGCACATAATTCATACTGTCTGCCCTTATCAATTCCCATCGCCACCCCACCACAGATGAAATAACAACCCCCTCCCTCCTCATGTGTGCGAGGTAGCGCTAGGAAAATACAATAAAGGCCACATTCGTTCACACTCAGTCTCTAGCTGTCATGTAATAATGCACCGAAACCACAGCTCCCTTTCCACATCCAGGCCCCACAGAACTTTCCATGGTTTACTCCAGACGCTTCACATGCCCTGGTTCAATCCATTGACAGCACGTGGACCCCGGTATACCACATCGTTCCAATTCACTCTATTCCTTGCACGCCTTTCACCCTCGTGCATGTTCAGGCCCCGATCACTCAAAATCTTTTTCACTCCATCTTTCCACCTCTAATTTGGTCTCCCACTCTCCTCGTTCTCTCCACCTCTAACACATATATCCTCTTTGTCAACCTCTCCTCACTCATTCTCTCCATGTGACCAAACCACTCTCTTTTTATTACAGCACATCTCTCTTACCCTATTGTTACTTAGTCGATCAAACCACCTCACACCACATATTGTCCTCAAGCATCTCATTTCTAGCACATCCACCCTCCTGCGCACAACTCTATCCATAGCCCACGCCTCGCAACCATACAACATTGTTGGAACCACTATTCCTTCAAACATACCCAATTTTGCTTTCCGAGATAATGTTCTCGACTTCCGCACATTCTTCAACGCTCCCAGAACTTTCGCCCCCTCCCCCACCCTATGATTTACTTCCGCTTCCATGGTTCCATCCGCTGTCAAATCCATTCCCAGATATCTAAAACACTTCACTTCCTCCAGTTTTTCGCCATTCAAACTTACCTCCCAATTGACGTGACCCTCAACCCTACTGTACCTAATAACCTTGCTCTTATTCACATTTACTCTCAACTTTCTTCTTTCACACACTCTACCAGACTCAGTCACCAGCTTCTGCAGTTTCTCACATGAATCAGCCACCAGCGCTGTATTATCAGTGAACAACAACTGACTCACTTCCCAAGCTCTCTCATCCACAACAGACTGCATACTTGCCCCCCTTTCCAAAACTCTTGCATTCACCTCCCTAACAACCCCATCCATATACAAATTAAACAACCTTGGAGACATCACACATCCCAGCCGCAAACCTACATTCACTGAGAACCAATCACTTTCCTCTCTTCCTACACGTACACATGCCTTACATCCTCGATAAAAACTTTTCACTGCTTCTAACAACTTGCCTCCCACACCATATGATCTTAATACCTTCCACAGAGCATCTCTATCAACTCTATCATATGCCTTCTCCAGATCCATAAATGCTACATACAAATCCATTTGCTTTTCTAAGTATTTCTCACATACATTCTTCAAAGCAATCATCTGATCCACACATCCTCTACCTCTTCTGAACCACACTGCTCTTCCTCAATCTGATGCGCTGTACATGCCCTCACCCTCTCAATCAATACCCTCCCATATAATTTACCAGGAACACTCAACAAACTTATACCTCGGTAATTTGAGGACTCACTCTTATCCCCTTTGCCTTTGTACAATGCTACTATGCACGCATTCCGCCAATCCTCAGGCACCTCACCATGAGTCATACATACATTAAATAACCTTACCAACCAGTCAATAATACAGTCACCCCCTTTTTTAATAAATTCCACTGCAATACCATCCAAACCTGCTGCCTTGCCGGCTTTCATCTTCCGCAAAGCTTTCACTACCTCTTCTCTGTTTACCAAATCATTTTCCCTAACCCTCTCACTTTGCACACCACTTCGACCAAAACACCCTATATCTGCCACTCTATCATCAAACACATTCAACAAACCTTCAAAATACTCACTCCATCTCCTTCTCACATCACCACTACTTGTTATCACCTCCCCATTTGCGCCCTTCACTGAAGTTCCCATTTGCTCCCTTGTCTTACGCACTTTATTTACCTCCTTTTTATTCTCCCTAAAATTTAATGATACTCTCTCACCCCAACTCTCATTTGCCCTCTTTTTCACCTCTTGCACCTTTCTCTTGACCTCCTGTCTCTTTCTTTTATACATCTCCCACTCAATTGCATTTTTCCCTGCAAAAATCGTCCAAATGCCTCTCTCTTCTCTTTCACTAATAATCTTACTTCTTCATCCCACCACTCACTACCCTTTCTAATCAACCCACCTCCCACTCTTCTCATGCCACAAGCATCTTTTGCGCAATCCATCACTGATTCCCTAAATACATCCATTCCTCCCCTACTCCCCTTACTTCTATTGTTCTCACCTTTTTCCATTCTGTACTCAGTCTCTCCTGGTACTTCCTCACACAAGTCTCCTTCCCAAGCTCACTTACTCTCACCACCCTCTTCACCCCAACATTCACTCTTCTTTTCTGAAAACCCATACAAATCTTCACCTTAGCCTCCACAAGATAATGATCAGACATCCCTCCAGTTGCACCTCTCAGCACATTAACATCCAAAAGTCTCTCTTTCGCGCGCCTGTCAATTAACACGTAATCCAATAACGATCTCTGGCCATCTCTCCTACTTACATACGTATACTTATGTATATCTCGCTTTTTATACCAGGTATTACCAATCACCAGTCCTTTTTCAGCACATGAATCTACAAGCTCTTCACCATTTCCATTTACAACACTGAACACCCCATGTACACCCCTCAACTGCCACATTACTCACCTTTGCATTCAAATCACCCATCACTATAACCCGGTCTCGTGCATCAAAACCACTAACACACTCATTCAGCTGCTCCCAAAACACTTGCCTCTCATGATCTTTCTTCTCATGCCCAGGTGCATATGCACCAATAATCACCCATCTCTCTCCATCAACTTTCAGTTTTACCCATATTAATCGAGAATTTACTTTCTTACATTCTATCACATACTCCCACAACTCCTGTTTCAGGAGTACTGCTACTCCTTCCCTTGCTCTTGTCCTCTCACTAACCCCTGACTTTACTCCCAAGACATTCCCAAACCACTCTTCCCCTTTACCCTTGAGCTTCGTTTCAATCAGAGCCAAAACGTCCAGGTTCCTTTCCTCAAACATACTACCTATCTCTTCCTTTTTCACATCTTGGTTACATCCACACACATTTAGACACCCCAGTCTGAGCCTTCGAGGAGGATGAGCACTCCCCGCGTGACTCCTTCTTCTGTTTCCCATTTTAGAAAGTTAAAAAAAATACAAGGAGGGGAGGATTTCTGGCCCCCCGCTCCCGTCCCCTCTAGTCGCCTTCTACGACACGCGAGGAATGCGTGGGAAGTATTCTTTCACCCTTATCCCCAGGGATATATATATATATATATATATATATATATATATATATATATATATATATATATATATATATATATATATATATATATATATATATATATATATATATATATATATTTGTTAATTCATTTATTTACTCATGAGACGGGGCCACACCAGCATAAAAGTCTCTCCTGTAAGAAACAGTTATACATCACAAATAATAATCAGACAACAAATACCTATACAAAACCTTATAAAGTCACAAATGGTTGTTGTTTTGTGTTTCTTCTGAATATGAAAAAAAAAAAAAAAAACAGAAAATATTGCAGATGGAAAGAAATGATGGAAATCGGATGATATTTTATTCCATAAATAAAAGATACATATTGGAATGAGAAGTTAGGTTCACTGAACCATCTTATGAATATTTCCACGAAGTTAAGACCCTGGCCGTCCACTACCAGGAAATATTAACGAGGTAGGGCAGCGGCGTCATCAGCAGCCTCACACATATGAAATAGTCACTCAGAACACTGGCAGGATTGGCTGGCTGGCCGGCCCCCTGGTAGGTGGCGTCGAGCAGGTGTGTATTGTACCGCACCCAGCCAGGACGGGTGACGACCAGACCAGCCAGGACGGGTGACGACCAGACCAGCCAGGACGGATGACGACCAGACCAGCCAGGACGGGTGGCGACCAGACCAGCCAGGACGGGTGACGACCAGACCAGCCAGGACGGGTGACGACCAGACCAGCCAGGACGGGTGACGACCAGACCAGCCAGGATGGGTGACGACCAGACCAGCCAGGACGGGTGACGACCAGACCAGCCAGGATGGGTGACGACCAGACCAGCCAGGACGGGTGACGACCAGACCAGCCAGGACGGGTGACGACCAGACCAGCCAGGACGGGTGACGACCAGACCAGCCAGGACGGGTGACGACCAGACCAGCCAGGACGGGTGACGACCAGACCAGCCAGGACGGGTGACGACCAGACCAGCCAGGATGGGTGACGACCAGACCAGCCAGGACGAGTGACGACCAGACCAGCCAGGACGGGTGACGACCAGACCAGCCAGGACGGGTGACGACCAGACCAGCCAGGACGGGTGACGACCAGACCAGCCAGCGCTGGTGGGAGTCGATGTTCCAACCTTCACCTACATGTACATACTGATCACTTCCAATGATGACATTTACTTCAATCCTATTGTAAGCAAAATTTCCAGATAATGTCTTTAATAAATCATATATCTTCAAGGATCAAGGTTTCTACCATTCCTGTCTTTCTTGGTTTAATGATAAGGTGTTGGCAACATTCCTTTGTTGACAGAGCCACTCAGCACTAGTGGTTGCGTCATCTCTCAAGCCACCACCACAGAAATCTTCCCCATCCATCACCCAGTAGTCCCCCCAGCCACTACCTATTAGTCTTCCCAACCATCATCAAGTAGTCTCCCCAAGAAATATCCCCAGCAACCACCTTGTAGTCTCCCCAGCCACCATACAGTAGTCTCCACAGGTGCTACACATCTCAGTACTTTCCTAAGCAAGTGTTTCCCTCTCGTGTGTCCTACGTCTACAATGCTACTCGTTTCCCTCTCGTGTGTCCTACGTCTACAGTGCTACTCGTTTCTCTCTAGTGTGTCCTACGTCTACAATGCTACTCGTTTCCCTCCAGTGATTCCTACGTCTACAATGCTACTCGTTTCCCTCTCGTGTGTCCTACGTCTACAAAGCGACTCGTTTCCCTGTGGTGTGTCCTACGTCTACACTGCTGCTCGTTTCCCTCTCGTGTGTCCTACGTCTACAGTGCTACTCGTTTCTCTCTAGTGTGTCCTACGTCTACAGTGCTACTCGTTTCTCTCTAGTGTGTCCTACGTCTACAATGCTACTCGTTTAGATCGGCTGCTTCACCATGTCTGGTAAAACTATAGTGACGTAACACCAATGAGATGCGTCAGTCGATTCATCAATAATACTATTGTCAGTATCAATTAATCTCTTAATGCTACTTTTTCAATTATCAATCAATCCATTCATTATGTTATTGTACCAATCAATCTGTAAACAATACTAATGTTATCATGTATTAATAGTATTACTGTAGGTATCAAATAATCTATTAAAAACTGTTTTGAGTGTCAATTAATCTATTAGTAATATAAATGTATCAATCAAACTATTAGTGATATCATTGTATCAACTGATTTATCAATGACACTATTTCAAGTATCAATTAATCCATTGATTAAGCTATTGTAAATGTCAATTAATCTTATAATGGGATGTATTTAGGGAAGCAATGACGGCATGTGCAAAAGATGCTTGTTGCATAAGAAAGGTGGCAGGTGGGCAGATTAGAAAGGGTAGTGAGTGGAGGGATGAAGAAATAAAGTTGTTGGTGAAAGAGGAAAGAGGGGCGTTTGGACGATACTTACAAGGAATTAGAGGAAATGATTGAGATATATATATAAAAGAAAGCGGCAGGAGGTCAAGAAGGTGAACGGGTTGAAAAAGAGAGCAAATGGGAGTTGGAGGGAGATAAATAACGTGCGTGAGAGAAGAGAACAAATGAGAACATCGGTGAAGGGGGCGAGGGAGGAAGTAATAACAGGTAAGTAAGGAGATGGAGTGAGTATTTTGAAGGTTTGTTGAATGTGTTTGATGATGGAGTGGCAGATATAGGGTATTTGGTCGGGTTGGTGTGCAAAGTGAGAGGGTCAAGGAGAATGATTTGGTTAAGATAGAAGTAGTGACAGCTTTGCAGAGGATGAAAGCCGGCAAGGCGGTGAGTTTGGAAGGTATTGCAGTGGATTTTTTAAGAAAGGGTGCGACTGTATTGTTGATTGTTTGGGAAGGGTATTCAGTGAATGTATGGATCATGGTAAAGTGCCTGAGGATTGGCGGAATGCATGCATAGTACCATTGTACAAAGGCAAAGTTGATAAAGGTAAGTGTTCAAACTATAGAGGCGTTAGTTTGTTGAGTATTCCTGGGAAGTTATATGAGATGGGTATTGACTGAGAGGGTAAAGGCATGTATAGAGCATCAGAGTGCGAAGAGCAGTGTGGTTTCAGAAGTGGTAGAAGGTTGTGTGGATCAGGTGTTTGCTTTGAAGAATGTATGTGAGAAATACATGGATAGGGTTGATAGAGATGCTCTGTGGAATTGTGAGGAGTTTACGGTGTGGGAGGTAAGCTGCTAGAAGCAGTGAAAAGTTTTTACCAAGGATGTAAGGCATGTGTATGAGTAAGATGAGAGGAGAGTGATTGGTTCCAAGTGAAGGTCGGTCTGCGGCTGGGGAGTGTCCCCATGGATGTTTGATTTCTTTATGGACGGGGTTGTTAGGGAGGTAAATGCAAGAGTTTTGGAGAGAGGGGCAAGTATGCCGCCTGTTGGGGATGAAAGAGCTTGGGAAATGAGTCACTTGTTGCTCGCTGATGTGATAGCTCTGGTGGCTGACTCAAGTAAGAAATTGCAGAAGTTGGTAACTGAGTTTGGAAAAGTGTGTGAAAGGAGAAAGTTGAGAGTAAATGTGAATAAGAGCAAGGATATTAGGCTCATTAGGATTGAGGGGGAAGTCAATTGGGAGGTAAATTTGAATGGAGAAAAACTGGAGGAAGTGAAGTGCTTTAGATATTTGGGAGTGGATTTAGCAACGAATGGAACCATGGAAGCGGAAGTGAGTCACAGGGTGGGGAAGGGGGCGAAGGTTCTGGGAGCGATGAAGAATGTGTGGAAGGAGTAGAGGCAGAGTCACGGTAAAGTAGGAGAGGCAGAGCCAGGGTCAAGGAGGAGAGGCAGACATTAAAGGAAACTTATTTAAACTCCGACCACCAGACCAGCCATCTCTTCAATCACCACCCAGTAATCTCCCAGTTACGACCCAGTAGACTACCTTGCCACCACCCAGTAATCTCCCCAACCTCTAGCTCAGTAGTTTAGCTAGCTACCACTTGCTTGTCTCCCCATGTAATTTAACATTCTACTGGTTAGTCTCCCCATCTACCGGGCTGGTAACGTCCCTAACCACCCACCAAATAGTTTTCCAGCCAAAACTCAGTTGTCTCCCCAATCGTGTCCCTGGAAGTCTCCTCATTGACTATCACACTAACGAATCAACTGTCTCTCCAGCACCAACTCAACACTTTCCCTAGCCAACGCGAAGTAATCTTCTCAGCTACCACCACAGCAGTCTCCCCAGCCAGCATCACAGAAATTTCCACATGTAGCATCCATAGTCACCATCAAGCTCTCTCCCCAGTCACAAACCAACCAACAGTCACCTAAGGCCACCAATCAACAGTCTCCCAAGGCACCAACGAACAATCTCTCCAGCCACCAATCAAGAGTCTCCCCAGCCACCAAACAACAGTCTCCCTAGCCACCAATCAACAGTCTCCCCAGCCACCAATCAACAGTCTCCCTAGTTAACATCCAGTAGTCTCACCAGCCACCAATCAACAGTCTCCCTAGTTAACACCCAGTAGTCTCCCCAGCCACCAAGCAGTAGTCTCCCAGTAAACGTTGATCCAGCAGTCTCTCCAGCCACCAAGCAGTAATCTCCCCAGTCAACATCCCGCAGTCTCCCCAGCCACCAACTAGTAGTCTCCCCACTCAAAATCTAGCAGTCTCCCCAGCCACCAAGCAGTAGTCTTCCCAGTCAACATCCAGCAGTCTCCACAGCCACCAAACAGTAGTCTCCCCAGTCAACATCCAGCAGTTTCTCCAGCCACCAACCAATAGTCTCCTCAGTCAACATCCAGCAGTCACCCCAGCCACGAACCAATTGTCTCCCTAGCCACCAACCAACAGTCTCCCCAGCCACCAACCAACAGTCTCCCCAGTCAATATCCAGCAGTCTCCCCAGCCACCAAGCTGTATTCTCCCCAGTCAACATCCAGCAGTCTCTCCAGCCACCAGGCAGTAGTCTCCCCTGTCAACATCCAGCAGAGTCCCCAGCCAAAGCAGTATTCTCCCCAGTCAACTTCCAACAGTCTCCCCAGCCACCATCCAATAGTCTCCCCAGTCAACATCCAGCAGTCTCTCCAGCTACCAACCAATAGCCTCCCCACTCAAAATCCAGCAGTCTCTTCAGCCACCAAGCAGAAGTCTCCCTAGTCAACATCCAGCAGTCTCCCCAGCAACCAAGCAGTAGTCTCCCCAGTCAACATCCAGCAGTCTCCCCAGACACCAACCAATAGTCTCTCCACTCAACATCCAGCAGTCTCTCCAGCCACCAAGCAGTAGTCTCCCCAGTCAACATCCAGCAGTCTCCCCAGCCACCAAGCAGTATTCTCCCCAGTCAACATCCAGCAGTCTCCCCAGACACCAACCAATAGTCTCTCCACTCAACATCCAGCAGTCTCTCCAGCCACCAAGCAGTAGTCTCCCCAGTCAACATCCAGCGGTCTCCCCAGCCACCAAGCAGTATTCTCCCCAGTCAACATCCAGCAGTCTCCCCAGACACCAACCAATAGTCTCTCCACTCAACATCCAGCAGTCTCTCCAGCCACCAAGCAGTTTTCTCCCCAGTCAACATCCAGCGGTCTCCCCAGCCACCAAGCAGTAATCTCCCTACTCAACATCCAGAGGTCTCTCTAGCAACTATGCAGTAGTCTCCACAGTCAACATCCAGCAGTCTCCCCAGCCACCAAGCAGTAGTCTCCCCAGTCAACATCTAGGAGTCTACCCAGCCACCAAGCAGTAGTCTCCCCAGTCAACATCTAGGAGTCTACCCAGCCACCAAGCAGTAGTCTTCCCAGTCAACATCCAGCAGTCTCCCCAGCCACCAAGCAGTAGTCTCCCCAGTCAACATCTAGGAGTCTACACAGCCACCAAGCAGTAGTCTCCCCAGTCAACATCTAGGAGTCTACACAGCCACCAAGCAGTAGTCTCCCCAGTCAACATCCAGCAGTCTCCCCAGCCACCAAGCAGTAGTCTCCCCAGTCAACATCTAGGAGTCTACACAACCACCAAGCAGTAGTCTCCCCAGTCAACATCCAGCAGTCTCCGTAGCCACCAAGCAGTAGTCTCCCCAGTCAACATCCAGCAGTCTCCCCAGCCACCAAGCAGTAGTCTCCCCAGTCAACATCTAGGAGTCTACACAGCCACCAAGCAGTAGTCTCCCCAGTCAACATCCAGCAGTCTCCCCAGCCACCAAGCAGTAGTCTCCCCACTCAACATCCGACAGTCTTCCAAGCCACCAAGCAGTAGTCTCCCCACTCAACATCCAGCAGTCTTCCCAGCCACCAACCAAGAGTCTCCCCAGTCAACATCCAGCAGTCTCTCCAGCCACCAACCAATAGTCTCCCCACTCATAATCCAGTAGTCTCTTCAACCACCAAGCAGTAGTCTCCCCAGTTAACAGCAACAGTCTCTCCAGCCACCAAACTGTAGTCTCCCCAGTCAACGTCCACCAGTCTCTCCAACTACTAAGCAGTTTTCTCCCTAGTCAACATCCACCAGTCTTCCCAGCCACCAACCAATAGTCTTCCCAGTCAACATCCAGCAGTCTCCCCAGCCACCAAGCAGTAGTCTCCCCAGTCAACATCCAGCAGGCTCCCCAGCCACCAAGCAGTAGTCTCCCCAGTAAACATCCAGCATTCTCTCTAGCCACCAAGCAGTAGTTTCCTTAGTCAACATCTAGCAGTCTCCCCAGCCACCAAGCAGTATTCTCCCCAGTCAACATCCAGCAGTCTCCCCAGCCACCAAGCAGTAGTCTCCCCAGTCAGCATCCAGCAATCTCCCCAGCTACCAAGTTGTAGTCTCCCCAGTCAGCATCCAGCAGTCTCTCCAGCCACCAAGCAGTAGTCTCCCCAGTAAACATCCAGCATTCTCTCTAGCCACCAAGCAGTAGTCTCCCCAGTCAACATCTACCAGTCTCTGCAGCCACCAAGCAGTAGTCTCCCCAGTCAACATCCAGCAGTCTCCCCAGCCACCAAGCAGTAGTCTCCCCAGTCAACATCCAGCAGTCTCCCCAGCCACCAGGCAGTAGTCTCCCCAGTCAACATCCAACAGTCTCCCCAGCAACCAAGCAGTAGTCTCCCCAGTCAACATCCACACTCTCCCCAGCCAACAAGCAGCAACATCCCCAGTCAACATCCAGCAGTCTCCCCAGCCACCAAGCAGTAGTCTCCCCAGTTAACATCCAGCAGTCTCCCAGCCACCAAGCAGTAGTCACCACAGTCAACATCCAGCAGTCTCTCCAGCCACCAAGCCATAGTCTCCCCAGTCAACATCCAGCAGTCTCTCCAGCCACCAAGCAGTAGTCTCCCCAGTCAACATCCAGCAGTCTCCCAGCCACCAAGCAGTAGTCTCCCCAGTCAACATCCAGCAGTCTCTCCAGCCACCAAGCAGTAGTCTCCCAGTCAACATCCAGCAGTCTCTCCAGCCACCAAGCATAGTCTCCAGTCAACATCCAGCAGTCTCCCACCACCAGCAGTAGTCTCCCCAGTCAACATGTAGCAGTCTCCCTAGCCACCAAGTAGTAATCTCCCCAGTCAACATCCATCATTCTTCCCAGCCACCAACCACTAGTCTCCCCAGTCAAGATGTAGCAGTCTCCCTAGCCACCAAGCAGTATTCTCCCCAGTCAACATCCACCAGTCTTCCCAGCCACCAAGCTTTGATCTCCCCAGTCAACATCCAGCAGTCTCTCCAGCCACCAACCAATAGTCTCCCCAGTGAACATCCAGCAGTCTCTCCAGCCACCAACCAATAGTCTCCCCAGTCAACATCCTGCAGTTTCTCCAGCCACCAGACTCTAGTCTCCCAACTCAATATCCAGCAGTCTCCCCTGCTATCAACCAGAAGTCTCCCTAGTCAGCATCTAGCAGTCTCCCCAGCCACCAACCAGTAGTCTCCCCAGTCAACATCCAGCAGTCTCCCCAGCCACCAAGCAGTAGTCTCCCCAGTCAACATCCAGCAGTCTCCCCAGCCACCAAGCAGTAGTCTCCCCAGTCAACATCCAGCAGTCTCCCCAGCCACCAAGCAGTAGTCTCCCCAGTCAACATCCAGCAGTCTCCCCAGCCACCAAGCAGTAGTCTCCCCAGTCAGCATCCAGCAGTCTCTCCAGCCACCAAGCAGCAGCCTCCCCAGTCACCATCCAGTACTTTCCAGCCACCAAGTAGTAGTCTCCCCAGTCGCCAACAAACATTCTCCCCAGCCATCAACATTCTCCCCAGCCATCAACATTCTCCCCAGCCATCAACATTCTCCCCAGCCATCAACATTCTCCTCAGCCATCAACATTCTCCCCAGCCATCAACATTCTCCCCAGCAGACTCCTCATTCACCTCCACCCCAGCAGTTTCTCCAGTCGTGACCCAGCGGTCTTCCCAGCCACCAACATATGTTCTCTCCTCCGCTCCCCATCTCCCCCGAAAAGGCTCTCGGGTCAAAAATTCTGGACCGTAACAGCTGGGCATTTTTCTTACACGTCGTAATCCAATCTGGCCCCGGGCAGTAACGCACTAAATAACATTTGCAATTTTAATGAGCTATTGATGCTTGGCGGGAAACAGTGTTGCCAGCCCAGCGAGATTCCTTGCGGTATAACTGTCTCTCTCTCTCTCAGCAGGTATTACCACCTAGAGCCTAGACACTACAGTGTCTAGCTTGGTGGTGTCCCGGCTCCACGCTGCACCTCACATTACCACACAAATATCAGGATTCTTATGACCAAATTTTTGTCCTCGTAAAATTCACACCAATATTTTTTCTAGGATTGTTTAGGATGTGGCTGACCTGGTCAGGAAAACCTTGACTTTCCTGCCTCCGTCGTCCTACCCTGGCTGTCATCACCACCTTCCTACTAGGAAAAAAACCCAGCTTCATGTAAGTGCTGAGGACTAACAAAACACAGCATTACCAAGTTTACTGTATCTTGTGGTTGACACTGGTTACAGCTTAGAACACTGTGGTTGACCTGGCATAAAGCTTAGAGTATTGTGGTTGACCCAGAATACAGCTTAGAGTATTGTGGTTGACCCAGAATACAGCTTAGAGTATTGTGGATGATCCAGGCTACACCTTATAGTATTGTGGTTGACATATGCTACACCATATCGCAATGTGGATGACCCGGGTTACAGCTTAGAGTATTGTGGTTGACCCAGAATACAGTTTAGAGTATTGTGGTTGACCCGGGCTACAGATCATTGCATTGTGGTTAAGCAAGGCTACTGCTCAGAGCATTGCCGTTGACCCAGGCCACAGCTTAGAGCATTGTGGTTGACCCAAGCTACGTCTGTAGTAATGTGGTTGACCTGGGCTACAGCTTATTCTATTGTGGTTGAACCGAGCCACAGCTTAAAGTATTGTGGTTGATCCATGCTACAGCTTAGATTATAGTAGTTGACCCAGGCTACAGCTGATGGCATTGTGGTTGACCCAGGAAACACCTTATGGTATAATAATTGACTCAGGCTACAGCTTATAGTATTGTGGTTGACCATGGCTATAGTTTATGTTATTATGGTTGACTCGGGCTACAGCTTACAGCATTGTGGTTGACTCTGTTTACAGCTTAAAGCATTGTGGTTGAACTTGGGCTACACTTGTGTCATAGTCGTTGACCTGGGCTACAGTTTATGGTGCTGTTGTTGACGTGGAGTTCAGCTTAGAGTATTGTGGTTGACCCAGGATACTGCTTACATTATTCTTGTCTTCAAAGTGCATAACTTTACACTTGTCTACGTTAAACTTCATTTGCCATCTGTCTGACCATTCTGCTAGTAAGTTAAGATCTCTTTGAATCATTTCTCAGTCTCGCCTGTTTACAACTCTACCTCCTAGTCTAGTATCGTCAGCAAATCTCATGATCTTAGATATGAGACCGAGTTTTAGGTCATTAATGTATATTATAAAAAGGACTGGGCCTAGGAGCGACCCCTGTGGCACACCACTCGTTACGTCTAGCCAATGTGAGGCTTCGCCGTTTAATACTACACGTTGCTTTCTTCCGGTGAGCCAGTCTCTGATCCATGTACAGAGTTCTTCACTGATTCCGTGTGCTTTGAGTTTATATAAAAGTCTCTTGTGATGTACTTTATCGAAAGCCTTTTGAAAATCTAAATATACTACGTCAGACGGTAATTTTCATCCCATTTCTGATGAATAACATTAAAAAATTACATTAAACTCGTCAGGCAGCATCTTCTATAGCGGAAACCGTGTTGGTTGTCCAATACAATTTTGTGTTCTAGAAACGTGACAGTTTTATCTCGCATTATTTTTTCAATCATTTTACCTAACAATGACGTAAGGCTAATTGGACGGTAGTTCAAGACAAACTTTTCGTCTCCTTTTTTTATATACAGGAGTAACATTAGCTAGTTTCCAGTCAGTTGACACCTGACCATCCGATACAGATTCGTCAAATATTTTTATGGCATATATCAGCTGTCTCCTGACCTCTTTTAAAAATCTTGGAGCTAAGTGATCTGGGCCGTTGGATTTGTTATGATTTAATTGGTCCAGGTATTGAAGTACTTCAGGACTTTATTTCTCTAACCTTCAACTCTTCTTCATCAGATCCTTGTAACATTTTCATTGGTTGTGGTATTCGAGAGTGTTTCTTCAATTGTCAATACGGAGTTACAAGAATCATTCAGTATGGTGGCCATTTCCTTGTCGTCAGTAGTTAGTGTGTCATGTTCGTTTCGTAATGGTCCAATTCCTTCTTTTACTGCCTTCCTTTGTCTTTCATATTTGAAGAATTCCTTAGGATTATTCTTAACTTTCAATGAAATTCTTTTTCTTCGTCGCGTTTACTCTGTCTTATGACCTTCTCACATTCTCTTCGATTTTGATTAATTTCTGATGATCTTCATCGGTTCCCATTGTTCTAAATTTCTTATATGTTTTATTCTTTTATTCTTATCTTTATTCTTATTGTGGTTGACCGAGGCTACAGCTTATTGTATTGTGGTTGACCGAGGCTACAGCTTGTAGTTTTGCGGTAGCCACGGGCTACAGTTTATAGTAATATGGTCGACACAGGATGCAGTTAGAACATTACGGTTGACCTGGGTTAAAGCTTAGAGTATTGCGGTTGACCCAGGAAACAGCTCATAGACCTGTGGTTGACCCGGGTTTAAGCTTGAAATATTGTGGCTGAGCCGGGCTACAGCCTAGAGTATTGTGGTTGACACAGGATTCAGCTTAGAGCATTGTAATTGACCCGAGCTTCAGCTTAGAGTAATGATGTTGGCTCAGGCTACAGCTTACATTATTGTGGTTGAACCAATAAACAGCTTAGAGTATTATGGGTTGACCTGCGTTACAGTATTGTATTTGATCTGGCCTACAACATATTGTGGTTGACCCGGGTTTCAGCTTAGAATATTGTGGTTGACGAGGGCTATAGCTTAGAGTTTTGTAGTTGACACAGGCTACAGCTTACAGTGTGGTGGTTGATCCAGGATATAGCTTAGAGTAATGAGGTTGACGTGGGCTTACAGTATTGAGGTTGACGTGGGCTTTAGCTTAGAGTATTGTGGTTGACCTGAAATACAGCTTATGGTACTGTGGTTGACGCAGAACAGCTTATAGTATTGTTCTTGCCTGGGCCTCAGCTTAGAGTATCATGGTTTATTGGGCTAAAGCTTATGAAATTGTGGTTGACCCGTTTAAAGCCTAGAGTATTGTGGTTAACTCAGGCTACAGTTAGATTATTGTGGTTGAGCAGGGCTACATCTAGAATATTGTGGTTTACCAGGGCTACATATTAGAGTATCATGGCTGAATCGGGCTTCAGCTTAGAGAATCTAATTTTCTAATGTTGAAGGACAAAAGTCCACATCAATATAGAGAGAATTATGAAAAGGGAACAAGAAAAGACAAGGGAAAGTATTTACGAATTTTGGAGGAAATGAAAGACCTATCTACCGAAATGTGCAGCAGGTCATAGCTATTGGGTAAGACATGAGAAGGTAGAGAGTTCTAAAGCTTCGACGCTACACACTCTCTATTCTCTTTGTCTTTTAACTTCGAGTGACAATAAATGATCACAATATTCAAGATCTGGACAAACTTATGAATTGTAATGAGTAGGAATGGTTTCCCTGGTCTTAATTTTGAAGGCCCATTCTATGTATCCAAGAACTGTGTTCGCGCTTCTCGCAACTTCTCTGCACTGCTTACTTGGTTTTAGGTCACGTAAGATTATTAGCTCCTCGTACTTTACCTCATTTACCTTTTGCCGTTGAACAAAATTCATACTGGAGCTTACTTTTTCGTGTTCACCACCACTTTGCACTTATAAACAATAAACTTCATTGCCACCTATGAGCCCAGTTCATCAGTTTGTTTATGTCAGTTTGAAGCTGCAGATATTCAAGTTCATTTGTAAATTAATTTTCCACCTTTGTGTCATCAACGAATTTTGACATCTTACAACACAGTCCATTATCAATGTTGTTAGTATATTTGAGATAGAGACGCGGTCCAGAGACAGATCCCTGAGGCACACCACTTCATCACAACTCATTGTTTACGGCCAGTCGACCAATTTCCTATCTACCCCATCAATTCCATGTGACTTAATCATTACTAGTAATGTTTGATGTGGAGCTTTATCAAATGTTTGTGGAAAATCTAGATAAATGACATCACTTGCTTTACTTTCGTCATACATGTTGATTATTTCATGAAAAATCAAGCAAAATTGTCAGACGAGCGATTTCGTCGAAAACCTTGTTGAGAATCGTTTATCAAGTGGCGGTTCTATGAATGATCTGCAGTTCTATCTCAAATGGCTTCTATACGTTTTCCTGCTACAGGCGTTAATCAAATTCTACGATAATTTCTCGGTAGTTATCATTATTCCATCTTGAATAATAGTTTACATGAGTTTACATGAGAAAGGCAGGCAACAAGAGCCCTCATTGGCCCACGACTGGGTTGTCTGGTTAAGAAAAAGAAAAAAGGAAAAAAAGTTTAATCCAAGAAGAAAATGTAATTCCGCTAAGCAGTTTTTAATGCTATCACCGACTTCCCGCTGCTGCACAGTAGCCCTCTAGTGTCCCCGTTAACGATGTCGTTTATACAGTTTATTTCTGGCGTTTTTCTCAGAGTAGATCTGAATTCATCAAATATTTGTCTAAACGACTTTTGAAGGTATTTATAGTCTTAGCATTCACTACGTCTGACGGTAACTTATTTCAGTGCTCAACACACCTATTGGAATTGGAGCTTTTTCCCACGTCCGTACTGCATCTTTTAGCTTTGAGTTTTATTCCATTTGTCCTGGTAACCGTATCTTCTTTTATTTCGAAAAGATTTTCGTGATTTACTTTATCGAATTTGTTCAGTATTTTCAACACTTGGATAAAGTCGCCTCGATGTCTACATTTCTTAAGGGAGAAGAGATCCAATCGTTTTAGTCTCTTTTCGTATATCATATTTTTAAGGGATGGATCAATTTTGTCGCGCGTGTTTGTACTTGTTATAATTTTTCCTAGTCTTTTTTTTTTTTTATAGTTTAGGGACCAGAACTGGACTGCAAATTCAAGATGTGGTCTTACTAGAGAATTATAAAGTGTGAGAATTGTTTCTGGTGTCTTGTAATCTATGTTCCTGGCTATGAAACCTGATATTTGGTTGTCTGTTTTTACTTGCTGCTTGACACTGTTTAGTGTGTTTCACATTGTTGCTAATGATAACTTCAAGGTCATTTCCTTCATTTACTTTAGTTAGAGAGTTTCCTAATAGTTTGTAGTCCTAACGTACATTCTTGTCTCCAAAGTGCATAACTTTACACTTGTCTACATTAAACTTCATTTGCCATCTGTCTGACCATTCTGCTAGTAAGTTAAGATCTCTTTGAATCATTTCTCAGTCTCGCCTGTTTACAACTCTACCTCCTAGTCTAGTATCGTCAGCAAATCTCATGATCTTAGATATGAGACCGAGTTTTAGGTCATTAATGTATATTATGAAAAGACCTGGGCCTAGGAGCGACCCCTGTGGCACACCACTCGTTACGTCTAGCCAATGTGAGGCTTCGCCGTTTAATACTACAATTTCATCTCGCATAATTTTTTCCATCATTTTACCTAACAATGACGTAAGGCTAATTGGACGGTAGTTCAAGACACACTTTTCGTCTCCTTTTTTATATACAGGAGTAACATTAGCTAGTTTCCAGTCAGTTGACACATGACCATCCGATACAGATTTGTTGAATATTTTGTTATGTTGTATATCAGCTGTCTCCTGATCTCCTTTAAAAATCTTGGAGCTAAGTTATCTGAGCCGTTGGATTTGTTAGTGTTTAATTGGTCCAGGTATTTACCATGTTGTCTGCCGGTTGTTACTGCGCCACACACATGATATCGTCCACAAGATCTTACTGCGCCACACACATGATATCGTCCACAAGATCTTACTGCGCCACACACACTCTGTCATCTGCCAGGTATTACTGCGCCACACACACACACTGTCATCTGCCAGGTGTTACTGCGCCACACACACACACATTGTCGTCTGCCAGGTGTTACTGCCCCTACGCACCATTTTTTTCCCACCAGGTATTACTGCGCCACACACACCATGTAATCTGCCAGATGTAACTGCGACACGCACATCATGGCCGCTAGGTATTACTACGCAACACACACCTTGTCGTCTGCCAGGTGTTACTGCGTCATACACACCTTGTCGTCTGCCTGGGGTTACTGCTCTATGCACACCATTTTGTCCACCAGGTGTTATTGCGCCACACACATCATGTCGTCTGCCAGATGTTACATAGCCACTCACACCATATCGTCCACCAAGTGTTGCTGCGCCATACACACCCTATCGTACGCCAGATGTTACTGCGCCCCACACACCTTGTCGTCTGGCAAGTGTAACAACGCCATGCACACCATGTTATCCACCAGTTGTTGCTGCGCCACACACACACACACACCATGTCGTCTGCCAGGTGTTACTGCGTCATACACATCCTATCGTCTGCCAGGTGTTACTGCGCTATACTCACCATATAATCCAACATTTTTGTCCATCAGGTGTTACTGCGCCACACAAACCATGTCTTCCACCAAGTGTTACTGCTCCACAAGCACCATGACCGACAGGATTTACTGCGCCAGACAGAGTATCGTCTGTAGGTGTTACTGCACTACACACATCATGTGCACTAGATGTTACTGCGCCGCACACATCATGTCGTCCGCCAGAACTTATAGTGCCACACACACAATGTCTTCCACCAGGTGTTACTGCGTCACACACAACCTATCGTACGCCAGGTGTTACTGCACCACACACACTTTGTCATCTACCTGGGGTTACTGCGCCATGCACACCATTTTTTTTTTTGTCCACCAGGTGTTACTGCGCCACACATATCATGTCGTCTGCCAGATGTTACGTAGCCACTCACCATATCTTCCACCGAGTGTTACCGCGCCATACACACCCTGTCGTTGGTCAGGTGTTACTGTGCCCCACACCTTGTCGTATGGCAGGTGTTACAACACCATACACACCATTTTATCCACCAGTCGTTGCTGCGCCACACACACACACACACACACACACACACACACACACACACACACACACACCATGTCGTCTGCCAAGTGTTACTGAGCCACACACACACACACACCTTGTCTATCAGGTGTTACTGCGCCATATACACCATTTTGTCCATCATGTGTTAATGCGCAACACACACCACGTCGTCTGTCAGGTGTTGTTGAGCCAGAAACACTATGTTCGCCAAGTATTACTGCGCCAGACACGCAGTATCGTCTGCCAGGTGTTACTGCGCTACACTCACCATGTCCTCCGCCAGAACTTACAGAGAAACAAACACCACATCTTTCATCGGGTGTTACTGCGCTACACACACCCTGTCGTACGCCAGGTGTTACTGCGCCACACACACACCTTGTCGTCTGCCTGGTGTTACTCCGCCATTCGCACCATTTTGTCCATCAGGTGTTACTGCGCCACACAAACCATGTCGTCTGCTAGGTCTTACTGCGCCATGCACACCATTCTGTCCATCAGGTGTTACTGTGCCACACACACCATATCGTCTGCCAGGTGTTACTGCGCCACAAACACCATGTTCGCTAGGTATTACTGCGCTAGACACACCATATCGTCTGCCAGGTGTTAATGCGCTACGCACACCATGTCGTCCACTAGGTGTTACTGCGCCACACACATCATGTGTGTGGCGTCGTCCGCCAGAACTTACAGCGCCACACACACAATGTCATCCACCAGGTGTTACTACGTCACACACAATAATTCCTCCGCCAGGTGTTACTGCGCCATACACCATTTCGTCTGTCAGGTGTGACTGCACCACACACACCATGTCGTCTGCCAGGTGTTACTGCGACACACACCATTTTGTCCGTCTTGTGTTATTGCACCACAAACTCCCTGTCGTTCGCCAAATTTTACTGCGCCAAACAAACCATTTCGTCTGCCAGATATTACCGCGCCACACACACCATCTCCCCCGCGAGATCTTGCAGCGCCACACACACCATGATGTTCACTAGGTGTTACTGAGCCGCACACACCATATCGTCCAGCAGATGTTACATTGCCACACACATCATGTCCTCCACCAGGTGTTACTGCGTCACACACACCCTATCGTACGCCAGGTGTTACTGCGCCACACACACCTTGTCTTCTGCCTGAGGTTACTGCGCCATTCACACCATTTTGTCTACCTGGTGTTACTGCGCCAAACACATCATGTCGTCTGCCAGATGTTACATAGCCACTTACAACATATCTTTCACCAGGTGTTACTGCACCATACACACCCTGTCGTACGCCAGGTGTTACTGCACCCCACACTCCTTGTCGTCTGGCAAGCGTTACAGCGCCATGTACACTATTTTGTCCACCAGGTGTTAGTGCGCAACACACACCACGTCGTCTGCTAGGTGTTGCTGCGCCATGCGCACCATTTTTGTCCATCAGGTGATTCTGCGCCACACAAACCATGTCGTTACTGAGCCAGACACACTATGTCCGCCAAGTATTACTGCGCCAGGCACATAGAATCGTCTGCCAGGTGTTACTACGCTACACACACCATGTCGTCCACCAGGTGTTACTGCGCCACACTCACCATGTCCTCCTCCAGAGCTTACAGCGAAACAAACACCATATCTTTCATAGGGTGTTACTGCGCCACGCACACACCACGTCTTACGCCAGATGTTACTGCGCCACACACACCATATCGTCTACCAGGTGTTACTGCGCCACAAACACCATGTCCGCCAGGTATTATTGCGCTAGACACACCAATTCGTCTGCCAGGTGTTACTGCGTTACGCACACCTGTCATCCACTAGGTGTTACTGAGCCGCACACACCATATCGTTAGCCATATGTTACAGCGCCACACACACACCATATCTTCCACCAAGTGTTACTGCGTTACACACATCCTATCGTACGCCAGGTGTTACTGCGCCACACAGACCTTTTCGTTTGCCAGGTGTTACTGCGCCATGCACACTAATCTGTCCACCAGGTGTTACTGCGTCATACACATCCTATCGTCCGCCAGGTGTTACTGCGCCATACTCACCATTTTGTCCAACCATTTTGTCCATCAGGTCTTACTGTGCGACACAAACTACAAACCATGTCTTCCAACAAGTGTTACTGTGCCACAAACACCATGCTCGCCAGAATTTACTGCGCCAGACAGAGAGAATCGTCTGCAGGTGTTACAGCGCCACACACACACCATATCTTCCACCAAGTGTTACTGCGTTACACACATCCTATCGTACGCCAGGTGTTACTGCGCCACACAGACCTTTTCGTTTGCCAGGTGTTACTGCGCCATGCACACTAATCTGTCCACCAGGTGTTACTGCGTCATACACATCCTATCGTCCGCCAGGTGTTACTGCGCCATACTCACCATTTTGTCCAACCATTTTGTCCATCAGGTCTTACTGTGCGACACAAACTACAAACCATGTCTTCCAACAAGTGTTACTGTGCCACAAACACCATGCTCGCCAGAATTTACTGCGCCAGACAGAGAGAATCGTCTGCAGGTGTTACTGCGCTACACACACCATATCGTCCACTAGGTATTACTGCTCCGCACATATCATGTCGACCGCCAGATGCTACAACGCCACACACACCATGTCTTCCACCAAGTGTTATTGCGTCACACGCACCCTATCGTACGCCAGGTGTTACTGTGCCACACACACTTTGTCGTCTGCCAGGTGTTACTGAGCCATACTCACCATTTTCTCCAACCATTTCGTCCATCAGGTGTTACTGCTCAACACACCTTGTCCTCCACCAGGTGTTACTGCTCCACAAACACCATATCCGCCAGGATTTACTGAGACACAGAGTGTGTTACTGCGCTACACACATCATGTCGTCCGCCAAGTTTTACTGCCCCACACACACCAATACCTCCGCAAGGTGTTACTGCGCCACACACGCCCTATCCTACGCCAGGTGTCACTGCGCCACACAGACCTTCCAGGTGTTACTGCGCCATGCACATCATTTTGTCCACCAGGTATTACTGCGCCATACACATCAAGTCGTCTGCCAGGTGTTACTGCGCTACACCATTTAGTCCAATCATTTTGTCCATCATGTGTTACTGCGCCACACACATAATGTCGTCCACCAATGTTACTGCGTCATACACACCAATTTCTCCACCAGGTGTTACTGCACAAACAACCACCATGTTCGTCTGCCAGGTGTTACTGTGGCACTCACACTATTTTGTCCACCTTGTGTTATTACACTACAAACACCTAGTCGTTTGCCAATCATTACTGCGCCATACAAACTATTTCGTCTGTCAGATGTTACTGCGCGACATGCACCTTATCGTCTACCATGAGTTACTGCGCCACACCCACAATGTCGTTTGTTAGAAGTTTAAGCGTCAAACACATCATGTCATCCACCAGGTGTTACTGCGCCAAAAGCGCTATATCGTCTGCCAGCTGTTACTGCGCCACACACCATGTCGTCCAATAGGTGTTACTGCGCCACACACACCATATCGTCCAGCAGTTGTTAAGCGCCCTACACACCATGTCGTTCACCTATGTGTCACTGCGCCACACACACACCATTTAGTCTGCTATGTGTTACTGCGCCAAGCACACGGTATCGTCCACCAGGTGTTACTGCACCGCATACACCATGACGTCCACAACGTGTCTGCGCCACACACCATGTCGTCTATCAGGTGTTATTGCGCCACACACACCTTGTAGTCTACCAGGTGTTACTACACCACACACATCATGTTGCCCACTAGGTGTTACTGCGCCACACACACCATGTCGCCCACTAGGTGTTACTGCGCCACACACACCATATCGTCCTACAGATGTGACTGCGCCACACACACCATGTCGTTCACGTATGTGTTACTGCGCCACGCACACCGTTTCGTCTGCCATGCGTTAGTGGGCCAAAAACATGATATCGTCCACCTGGTGTTACTGTGCCACAAACACCCTGTTGTCCGCGAGGTGTTACTAGGCCAAACACACCTTGTTGCACTTCAGGTGTTAACGCGCCACACACAATATTTTGTCCGCCAGGTATTACTGCGCCATACACACCATGTCGTCCGTCAATTGTTACTGCGCCATGCACACCAATGCGTCAAATAGGTGTCACTGCGCAACACACACTAGGTTGTCCACCAGGTGTTACTGCGCAATATACACCATATTGTCCACCAGGTATTACTGCGCCACACAAAAATATCGTATGCCAGGTTTTACTTCGTCACACATACCATATCGTCCACTAAGTGTTACAGCGCGACACACATCATGTCTTCCGTCAGGTGTTACTGCGCCAAACACCATTTCATCCACCACGTGTCACTGCGCCATACACACCATAACGTATGCCAGGTGTTACTGCGCCACGCACACCATGCCTTCCATTATTATTACTGCGCCACACACATCATGTCAGCTGTCAGGTATTACTGCGCCACACACACCAAGTCGTCCACCATTTGTTTCTGTGCCACACACACCGTGTCGTTCGCCAGATGCTACAATGTCACACACACTATCTCGTCCACCAATTCTTACTGCGACATACACACCATGCTTCCACTAGGTGTTACTGCAACACACACAATGTGTTATTGCGCCACACACACGCACCGTATCGTCCGCCAGATGATACAGCGCCACACACCATGTCATCCACCAGGTGTTACTGCGCCACACACACCTTGTCTGCCAGGTGTTACTGCACCATGCACACCATTTTGTCCACCAGGTGTTACTGAGCTAAAAATACCGTTTTGTCGGCCAGGTGTTACTGCGCTACACACACACCATGTCGTCCACCAGGTGTTACTGTGCATACACGCCATATTGTCTACCAGGTGTTGTTGAGCCATACAAACCATATTGTATACCAGGTGTTACTTCGTCACATATACCATTTCGTCCACCAGGTGTTACTGCGACACACACACACCATTTCTTCCACCAGGCGTTGCTGCAAAACACACACCATGTTGTCCACAAGGCATTACTGCGCCACACACCATACTGTGCGCCAGATGATACAGCGCCACACACACCATGTCGTCCACCAGGTTTTACTGCGCCACACACTTCCTGTTGTCCGCCAGGTGTTACTGCGCCACATACATCTTGTTTGCCATGTGTTACTGCGCCATATACACACTACTTTGTCCACCAGGTGTTACTGCGGCACACACACACACACACACACACACACACACACACACACACACACACACACACACACACACACCAGGTGTTACTACGCCACACACACCATGTTGTCTACCAGGTTTTACTGCGCCACACACTTCTTGTCGTCTGCTAGGTGTTACTGCGCCACATACACCTTGTCTGCCAGGTGTTACTGAGCCATACACACCATTTTGTCCATCAGCTTTTCCTGAGCCATAAACACCATGTAGTCCGCCAAGTGTTTTTGCGCCGCACACACCATGTCGTCCATCATTTGTGACAGATCTACACACATCAAGTCGTCCACCATGTGTTACTGCACCAAACACACCATGTCGTGTGCCAGGTGTCACTCCGCCATACACAACATTTTGTCCGCTAGGTGTTATTGCGCCAAAGACACAATTTCTTGCACCAGGTGTTATTGCGCCACACACACACACACACACACACACACACACACACACACACCACGTCTTCCGCCAGGTATTGGTGCGCTTCACAAACTATGTCGTCTGAAGGTGTTAATGCGCCTAACACACCATGTTGTCTGTCAGGTGTTACCGCTCCACATATACACCATTCTGTGAACCACGTCTTACTGCGTCACATACACCATATCGTCCACCAGGTGTTACTGCGCCACACACCATGTTGTCCGCCAGGTGTTACTGCGCCATATACACCATGTCGTCAGCCAGGTGTTACTGCGCCACAGACACCATGTCGCTCACCAGGTGTTACTGTGCCACACATGTTACATCGTCCACCAGGTATTACTGCGCCAATAACACTATATCGTCCGACATGTGTTACTGCGCCACAAACTATGTCGCCCACCAGGTGTTACTGCGCAACATTAGTGTTGAAAATGATGGATCTGCCACAACCTACAACCTGGCCTGAACAACTTTGTTCTAGGAGAACAGACGTGATTTGGTCATGTTCCTCTCTCACCTTCCAGTGTCAACAATCATGTATTGGTCTCCTCGATTGATCACAGTGCACGTCAGCCAGAGCTGCACTGCTCACGTCCTGACACACACTACACGTCAGCCAGAGCTCAACTGCTCACGTCCTGATCCAGAGTGCACGTCAGCCAGAGCTCTACTGCTCACGTCCTGACCGAGAGTGCATGTCAACTGAGCTGCAATACTCAGGTCCTGACCCACAGCGCACGTCAGCCAGAGCTGCACTGTTCACGTCCTGACCCACAGTGCACGTCAGCCAGGGCTGTACTGCTCACGTCCTGACCCACAGTATACGTCAGCCAGAGCTGCACAGCTCACGTCCTGACCCACAGTGCACGTCAGCCAGAACTGCGCTGCTCAAGTCCTGACCCTCAGTGAACGTCAGCCAGGCTTCCACTGCTCACGTCCTGACCCAGAGTACTTGGACGTCAGCCAGAGCTAAACTGCTGCTCACGTCCTGACCCACAGTGCACGTTAGCCAGAGCCGCACTGCTCACGTCTTGACCCACAATACACATCAGCCAGAACTCTATTGCTCACGTCCTGACCCACAGTATACGTCAGCCAGAGCTGCACTGCTCACGTTCCTGACCCACAGTAAACGTCAGCCAGAACTACTGCTCACGTCCTGACCCACACAACACGTCAGCCAGGACTCAACTGCTCACGTCCTGACCTACAGTATACGTCAGCCAGAGCTGCACTGCTCACGTCCTGACCCACAGTGCACGTGAGCCAGAGCTACACTGCTCACGTAGATGAACCCACAGTGCTCGTCAGCCAGAGCTGCACTGCTCATGTCCTGACCCGCAGTGCACGTTAGCTAGAGTTCTACTTCTCACGTCCTCACTAACAGTGCACGTCTGCCAGAGCTCTACTGCTCACGGCATGACCCACAGTGCACGTCAGCTAGAGTTCTACTTCTCACATCCTCACTAACAGTGCACGTCTGCCAGAGCTCTACTGCTCACGGCATGACCCACAGTGCACGTCAGCCAGAGCTGCACTGTTCACGTCTTGACCCACAGTGCACGTATGCCAGAGTTGCACTGCTCACGTACTGACCAACACTCCACTTCAACCAGAGCTGCACTGCTCACGTCCTGACCCACACTGCACGTCAGCCAGTGCTGAACTGCTCACGTCCTCACCCAGAGTACATGTTAGCCAGAATTCATCTGCTCACGTCCTGCCCCAGAGTACACGTCAGCCAGAGCTGCACTGCTCACGTCCTGACCCATAGTGCACGTCAGCCAAAGCTGCACAGTTTAAGTCCTGACCTACAGTGCACGTCAGCCAAAGCGGCACTGCTCACGTCCTGACCCACAGTGCACATCAGTCAGGACTCTACTGCTCACGTCCTGACCCACAGTTCACGTCAACGAGAGCTGAACTGCTCACATCCTGACCCACAGTACACGTCAGCCAGAGCTCAACTGCTCACGTCCTGACCCAAAGTACACGTCAGCCACAGCTGCACTACTCACGTTCTGACCCACATTGCATGTCAGCCAGAGCTGAACTGTTTACGTCCTGACCTACAGTGCACGTCAGCCAGAGCTACACTGCTCAAGTCCTAACCCACAAAATAAGTGAGCCAGTGCTGCACTGCTCACGTCCTGACCCACAGTACACGTCAGCCAGAGCTACACTGTTTAGGTCCTGACCCAATGTACACTTCAGCCAGAACTCTACTGCTCACGTCCTGACCTACAGTATACGTCAGCCAGAGCTGCACTGCCCACGTCCAGACCCACAAAACACGTCAGCCAGAACTCTATTGCTCACGTCCTGACTCAAATTATACGTCAACCAGAATTCTACTGCTCACGTCCTGACCCACAGTGTAAGTCAGCCAGAGCTGCACTGCTCACGTCCTGACCCACAGTACACGTCAGCCATAGCTCTACTGCTCACATTATGACCCACAGTACACGTCAGCCAGAACTCTATCGCTCACGTCCTGACCCACAGCATACGCCTGTCAGAGCTGAACTGCTCACGTCCTGAACCAAAAAACACGTCAGCCAAACCTCTACTGTTCATGTCTTGACCCAAAGTACACGTTAGCCTGAACTCTACTGCTTACATCTTGATCCACAGTATACGTCAGCCAGAGCTGAACTGCTCACGTCCTGAAATACAGTGCACGTCAGCCAGAGCTGCACTGCTCACGTCCTGTTCTACAGTGCACATCAGACGGAGCTGCACTGCTCACGTCCTGACTCACAGTGCACGTCAGCTAGAGCTGCACTGCTCGCGTCCTAACCAACAGTGCACGTCAGCCAGAGCTTCACTGCTAATGTCTTGACCAACAGTGCACGTTAGAGTGAGCTGCACTGCTCACGCCCTGACACGCAGTGCACGTCAGCCAGAGCTGCACTACTCATGTCCTGACCCAAAGTGTACGTCAGCCAGAGTTGAACTGCTCACGTCCTGAGACAGTGCATGTCCGCCAGAGCTGCACTGCTCACGTCCTGACCTACAGTGCACATCAGACAGAGCTGCACTGCTCACGTCCTGACCCACATTGCACGTCAGCTAGAGCTGCACTGCTCGCGTCGTGACCCACAGTGCACGTCAACCAGAGCTGCACTGCTCACGTCCTGACCCACAGTATATGTTAACCAGAGCTGCACTGCTCACATCCTGACCCGCAGTACATGTTAGCCAGTACTCTACTGCTCACATCACGACCCACTGTATATGTCAGCCAGAGCTGCACTGCTCACGTCCTGACCCACAAAACACGTCAGCCAGAACTCTATTGCTCACGTCCTGAACCAAAGAGCACGTCAGCTAGAGCTATACTGCTTACGTCCTGAACCAAAGAGTACGTCAGCTAGAGCTATACTGCTTACGTCCTGACCCACAGTATAAGTCAGCTAGAGCTGCACTGCTCACGTTCTGACCTACAGTGCAAATCCGCCACAGCTGCACTGCTCACGTCCTGACCTTCAGTGCACGTCAGCCATAGCTGTACTGCTCACATCCTGACCCACAGTGCACGTCAACCAGAGCTAAACTGCTCAGGTCCTGACCCGCAGTGCACGTCAGCTAGCGCTCTATTGCTCAGGTCCTGACCCGCAGTGCACGTCAGCTAGAGCTCTATTGCTCATGTCCTGACCCACAGTGTACGTCAGACAGATCTGCACTGCTCAGGTCCTGACCAACATTGCAGGTCAGCAAGAACTCTACTGCTCACGTCCTGATCCACAGTATGTGTCAGCCAGAGCTGCACTGCTCACGTGTTGACCCACAGTGCACATCAGCCAGAAGTCTACTGCTCACGTCCTGACTCACAGTATACGTCAGCCAGAGGTGCAGTGCTCACGTCCTGACCCACAGTACAGGTCAGCCAGAACTCTACTGCTCACGTCCTGACCCACAGTATACGTCAGCCAGAACTGCACTGCTCACGTCCTGACCACTGTATACGTCAGCCAGAGCTGTACTGCTCACGTCCTGACCCACAGTGCACGTTAGCCAGAGCTGCACTGTTCACGTGCTGACCTAGAGTGCACATCAGCTAGAGCTGCACTGCTCACGTCCTGACCCACAGTACAGGTCAGCCAGAACTCTACTGCTCACGTCCTGACCCACAGTATACGTCAGCCAGAACTCACTGCTCACGTCCTGACCACTGTATACGTCAGCCAGAGCTGTACTGCTCACGTCCTGACCCACAGCACACGTTAGCCAGAGCTCAACTGCTCACGTCCTGACCCACAGTGCACGTTAGCCAGAGCTGCACTGCTCACGTCCTTACCAAGAGTGCACGTCAGCCGGAGCTGCAGTATTTACGTCCTGACCTACAGTGCACGTTAGACAGAGCTACACAGCTCACTTCCTGATCCACAGCACAAGTCAGCCAGAACTCTACTGCTCACGTCCCGACCCACAGTATACGTCAGCCAGAGCTACACTGCTCACGTCTTGAGCCACAGTGCACGTCAGCCAGAGCTCTACTGCTCACGTCATGACCCACAGTACACGTCAGCCAGAACTCTACTGCTGAAGTAATGACCCACAGTATACGGCGGCCAGAGCTACACTGATCACGTCCTGCCCCACAGTACACGTCAGTCAGGGCTCTACTGCTCACGTCCTGACCCAGAGGTCATGTGAACCAGAACTCTACTTCTCACGTCCTGACCCATAGTATACGTCAACCAGAGCTACACTGCTCACGTCCTGACCCACAAAACACGTCAGCCAGAACTCTACTGGTCACGTCCTGACCGAAAGTACACGTCAGCCAGTACTCTACTTCTCACGTCCTGACCCACAGTGCACGTCAGCTAGAGCTGCACTGCTCACGTCTTGACCCACTTTACACGTCAGCCAGAAATCTACTGCTCACGTCCTGACCCACATTGTAGAGTCAGCTAGAGCTGCAGTGCTCACGTCTTGACCCACTTTACACGTCAGCCAGAAATCTACTGCTCACGTCCTGACTCACATTGTACGTCAGCCAGAGCTACACTGCTCACGTCCTGACCTATAGAGCAAATCGGCCAGAGCTGCACTGCTCACGTCCTAACCCACAGTGAACGTCATCCAGATCTGCACCGCTCACGTCCTGACCCTCAGTGCAAGTCAGCCAGAGCTGCACTGCTCACGTCCTCACCAAGAGTGCACGTCAGCCGGAGCTGCACTGTTTACATCCTGACCTACAGTGCACATTAGGCAGAGCTACATAGCTCACGTCCTGATCCACAGCACAAGTCGGCCAGAACTCTACTGCTCACGTCCTGACGCACAGTATACGTCAGCCAGAACTCCACTGCTCACGTCCTGACCCAGAGTTCACGTCAACGAGAACTCTACTTCTCACGTCCTGACCCAGTGTATACGTCAGCCAGAGCTCCACTGTTCACGTGCTGACCCACAAAACATGTCAGCCAGAACTCTACTGGTCACGTCCTGACCGAAAGTACACGTCAGCCAGTACTCTACTGCTCACGTCCTGACCCACAGTGTACGTCAGCTAGAGCTGCACTGCTCACGTCTTGACCCACTTTACACGTCAGCCAGAAATCTATTGCTCACGTCCTGACCCACATTGTACGTTATCCATAGCCGTACTGCTCACGTCTTGACCCACAATGCACGCCAGCCAGAGCTGCACTGCTCACGTCCTGACCTATAGAGCAAATCGGTCAGAGCTGCACAAATCACGTCCTAACCCACAGTGGACGTCAGCCAGATCTGCACTACTCACGTCCTGACCCACAGTGCAAGTCAGCCAGAGCTGCAGTGCTCACGTCCTGACCCAAAGTGCAAGTTAGCCAGAGCTGCACTGCTCACATCCTGACCCACAGTACACGTCAGCCAGAGCTCAACTGCTCAAGTCCTGACCCACGGTACACGTCAGCTAGACCTGGGCTGCTCAGGTCCTGACCCGCAGTACAAGTCAGAAAGATGTCAACTGCTTAGGACCTGACCCACAGTACACGTCAGCCAGAGCTGCAATGGTAACGTCCCAACCCACAGCGCACGTCAGCCAAAGCTGCACTGCTCACGTCCTGATCTACAGTGCATGTCAGCCAGAGCTACACTGCTCACGTCCTGACCCACAGTATACGTCAGCCAGAACTCTACTGTTCACGTCCTGACCCACAGAATTAGTCAGCCAGATCTGCACTGCTCATGTCCTGATCCACAATACACCTCAGCCAGAGCTCTACTGCGCACGTATTGACCCACAGTACACGTAAGGCAGAACTCTACTGCTCACGTCCTGACCCACAGTATACGCCAGCCAGAGCTGCACTGCTCACGTCCTGACCCACAAAACACGTCAGCCAGAACTCTACTGCTCATGTCCTGACCCAGAGTACACGTCAGCCAGAACTCTACTGCTCACGTCCTGACCGACAGTATATGTCAGCCAGAGCAGCACTGCTCACGCCCTGAACCACAGTGCACGTCAGCCAGAGCTGCACAGCTCACGTCCTAACCCACAGTACACGTCAGCTAGAACTCTACTCATCACTTACTGACCCGCAGTATACGTCAGCCTTAGCTGCACTGCTCGCATCCTGACCCACAGTGTTCGTCAGCCAGAGCTCTATGGCTGACATCCTGACCCACAGTGCACATCAGCCAGAGCTGCACTGCTCACGTCCTGACCCATAGTGCACGTCAGTTAGAGCTCTACTGCTCTCGTCTTGAACCACAGTGCAGTTCAGCCAGAGCTGCACTGCTCACGTCCTGACCCACAGTGTACGTCAGACAGAGCTGCAGTGCTGACGTCCTGACCCACAGTGCACGTCAGCCAGAGGTGCACTGCTCACGCCCTGACCCACAGTGCAAGTCAGCCAGAGCTGCACTGCTCAGTCCTGACCTAGAGTTCACGTCAGCCAGAGCTGCACTGCGCACGTCCTGACCTACAGTTCACTTTAGCCAGTGCTGCAGTTCACGTCTTGATCCAGAGCGCAAGTCAGTCAGAGTTGCACTGCTCACGTCTTGACCCAGAGTGCACTTCAGCCAGAGCTGCACTGCTCATATCCTGACCCACAGTACACGTCAGCCAGAGCTCAACTGCTCACGTCTTGACTCACAGTACACGTCAGCCAGAGCTGCACTGCTCACGTCCTGAAGCAGAGTGCATGTCAGCCAGAGCTGCAATGTTTACGTCCTGACGCACATTGCACGTCAGCTTGAGGCTGCATTGCTCACGGTCTGACCCACAAGACACGGCAGCTAGAACTACTGGTCACGTCCTGACCGAAATAGACGTCAGCCAGAACTTTACTGCTCACGTCCTGACCCACAGAATACGTCAGCCAAAGCTGCACTGCTCACGTCCTGACTCACAAAACACGTCAGCTAGAACTCTACTGATCATGTCCTCACCGAAAGTACACGTCAGCCAGAACTCTATTGCTCACTTCCTGACCCACATTATATGCCAGCCAGAGCAGCATTGCTCACGTCTTGACCCGCAGTGCACGTCACCCAGAGCTGCACTACTCACGTCCTGACCCACAGTGCACGGGAGCCAGAGCTGCAGTGCTCACGTCCTGTCCCACAGCGTACGTCAGCCAGAGCTGCACAACTCACCTCCTGACCCACAGTACACGTCAACTAGAATTCTACTGCTCACATCCTGACCCACAGTATACGTCAGCCAGAGCTGCACTGCTCACGTCCTGACCCTCAGTACAACTCAGCCATAACTCTAATGGTCACGTCCTGACCCACAGTATACGTCAGCCAGAGCTGCACTGCTCACGTCCTGACCCACAAAACACGTCAGCCAGAACTCTACTGCTCAAGTCCTGCCCCAGAGTACACGTCAGCCAGAATTCAACTGCTCATTTCCTCAGCCACAGTATACGTCAGCCGGAGCTGCAATGCTCTCGTCCTGCCCCACAGTGCACGTCTACCATAGCTGCACTGCTCACATCCTGTTCACAGTGCACGTCATCCAGAGCTGCACTGCTCACGTCCTGACCCATAATGCACGTCAGGCAGAGCTCTACTTCGCAAGTCCTGACCCACAGTACACGTCACCTAGAATTCTACTGCGCACCTCCTGCCCCATAGTTTACGTCTTCTAGAGCTGTATTGCTCACGTCCTGACCCACAGTGCACGTCAGCCAGAGCTGGAATCATCACGTCCTGACCTACAGTGCATATCAGCCAGAGCTGTACTGCTAATGTCCTGACCCACAGTACACGTCAGTCAGAACTCTACTGCTCACGTCTTGGCCTACAGTGCCCATCAGTTAGAGCTGCACTGCTCACGTCTTGACCCACAGTGTACGTCAGCCAGAGCTCTACCGTTTACGTCCTGACCCGCAGTTCACGTCAGCCACAGCTGCAGTGCTCACCTCCTGACCCAGAGTGCACGTCAGATAGAGGTGCACTGCTCAAGTCTTGACACACAGTGCACGTGAACCAGAGATGCATTGCTCACGTCCTAACCCAGAGTATACGTCAGCTAGAGCTGCACTGGTCACGTCCTGACCCAGAGTGTACGTCAGCCAGAGCTGCACAGCTCAGTCCTGACCCACAGCGCACGTCAGTGCGAGCTGCACTGCTCACGTCCTGACACAGTGTACGTGAACCAGAGCTGCACTGCTCAAGTCCTGATCCACAGTGCACGTTAGCCAGAGCTGCTCTGCTTACCTCCTGAGAGTGCACGTCAACCACAGCTGCACTGCTCAGTCCTGACCCAGAGTGCACGTCAGCCATAGCTGCACTGCTCATGTTCTGACCTACAGTGCACTGCTAACGTCCTGAACCACAGTACACGTCAGCCAGAACTCTACTGCTCACGTCCTGATCCTTAGTAAACGTCATCCATTGCTGCACTGCTCACGTCCTGACCCAGAGTGCACGTCAGCCATAGCTGCACTGCTCATTTCCTGACCTATAGTGCACATCAACCAGAGCTGCACTGCTCACGTCCTGACTCACAGTGCACGTCAGCCATAGCTGCACTGCTCACGTCCTGTCCCACAGAACACGTCACCTAGAACTCTAGAGCTCTACTGCTCACGTTCGGACCCACAGTATACGTCAGCCAGATCTGCACTGATCACGTCCTGACTCAAAGTGTACATCTTCCAGATCTGCAATGCACACGTCCTGACATACAGTGCACGTTAGCCAGAGCTGCACTGCTAACGTCTTGACCCACAGTACACGTCAGCCAGAACTCTACTGCTCACGTCCTGATCCTTAGTATACGTCATCCACTGTTGCACTGCTCACGTCCTGACCCACAATGAACGTCAGCCAGTGATGGCGTGCTCGCGTCCTGACCTACAGTGCACGTCCGCCAGAGCTGCACTGCTCACGTCCTGACCCACTGTGCAAATCAGCCAGAGCTGTACTGCTAACCTCCTGACCCACAGTACACGTCACCTAGAACTCTAGAAATCTACTGTTCACGGTCTGATCCACGGTATACGTCAGCCAGATCTGCACTGCTCACGTTCTGACCCACGGTGCACGTCTTCCAGATCTGCAATGATCACGTTTGACCTACAGTGCACATCAGCCAGAGCTGCACTGCTAACGTCCTGACGAAGTACACGTTAGGCAGAACTCTACTGCTCACGTCCTGACCCACAGTATACGTCAACCATTGCTGCACTGCTCACTTTTTGACCCACAGTGCACATCAGCCAGAGCTATACTGCTTACGTCCTGACCTACAGTGCACGTCAGCCAGAGCTGCACTGCTCACATCCTGACCCAGAGTGCACGTCAGACAGAGCTGCACTTCTCACGTATTGACTCACAGTGCAATTGACCCAGAGCTGTATTACTCACGTCCTGACCTACTGTGCACGTCAGCTAAAGCTGCACTGCTCACGTAATGGACCACAGAGCACGTCAGCCAGAGAAGCACTGCTCACCTCCTGACCTACAGCACACGTCAGCCAGAGATAAACAGCTCACGTCCTGATCCATAGTACACGTCAGCCGGAGCTAGCTGCACTGCTCACGTCTTGATCCACAAAGCACGTCAGCCAGTGATGCAGTGCTCACGTGCTCACAGTACACGTCACCTAGAACTCTGCTACTTACGTCCTGACCCACAGTATACGTCAGCCAGAGCTGCATTGCTCACGTTCTGACCCACAGTGCACGACAGCCAGAGCTGCAATGCTCATGTCCTGAACTACAGTGCACATCAGCAAAAGCTTCACTGCTAACGTCATGATCCACAGTCAATGTCAGCCAGAACTCTGCTGTTCACGGCCTGACCCACAGTATACGTCCCCCATAGCTACCTTGCTCATGTCCTGACCCACAGAGCACGTCAGCCATAGCTGCACTGCTCAGTTCCTGACTCAAAGTGCACGTCAGCCATAGGTGCACTGCTCACGTCCTATCCCACAGTGCACGTGAGCCCGATCTGCACTGCTCAAGTCATGACCTACAGTGCACGTCGTCCAGAGCTGCACTGCTTACTTACTAACCCACGGTTTAAATCAGCCAGAGCTCTACTTTTTACGTCCTGACCCACAGTGCCCGTTAGTCTGAGCTGCACTGCTCACGTCCTGACCGACAGTGGACGTCAGCCAGAGCTGCACTAATCACGTCCTGACACACGGTGCACGTGAACCAGAGCTGCGTTGCTCTCGTCCTGATCCCCAGTGCACATCAGCCAGAGCTGCACTGCTCATGTCCTGACCCAGAGTGCATAATAGCCAGAGTTGCACTGCTTAGTCTTGACCCACAGTGCACGTCAGCCAAAGCTGCACCGCTCACGTTCTGACCTACAGTGCATCTTCAGCCAGAGCTGGACTGTTCACGTCCTGACCCATGGTGCACGTCAGCCATAGCTGCACTGCTCACGTCCTGTCCCGCAGTGAACGTGAGCCAGATTTGTACTGCTCACGTCCTGACCCACAGTGCACGTCAGCCAGACCTCTACTGCTCAAGTCCTGACACACAGTACACGTCACCTAAAACTCTACCGCTCACGTCCTGACCCACCGTGTCCGTCACTAGAGCTCCAATGCTCATGTCCTGACCTACAGTGCCCATCAGTTAAAGCTGCACTGCTAACGTCCTGACCCACAATGCACGTCAGCCAGAGCTTTACTGTTTACGTCCTGACCCACAGTTCACGTCAGCCAGAGCTGGAGTGCTCACCTCCTGACCGAAAGTGAACGTCAGATAGAGGGGCACTGCTTAAGTCCTGACATACAGTGCACGTGAACCAGAGATATATTGCTCACCTCCTAACCCATAGTGCATGTAAACCAGAGCTGCACTGCTCACGTCCTGACCCACAATGTACGTCAGCCAGAGCTGCACTGCTCACGTCCTGACCCAGTGTACGTCAGACAGAGCTGCACTGCTTAGCCCTGACCCACAGCGCACGTCCGTCAGAGCTGCATTGCTCACGCTCTGACACACAGTGCACGTGAACAAGAGCTGCACTGCTCACGTCCTGACCCACAGTGCACGTAAGCCAGAGTTGTACTGCTCAAGTCCTGACCCACAGTGCACGATGGCCAGAGCTGCACTGCTCACCTCCTGACCCAGAGTGCACGTCAGATAGAGGTGCACTGCTCAAGTCATGACACACAGTGCACGTGAACCAGAGTTGCATTACTCACGTCCTGACCCACAGTGCACGTAAGCCAGAGCTGCACTGCTCACGTCCTGACCCACTATGTACGTAAGCCAGAGCTGCACTGCTCACGTCCTGACCCACAGTGTAGGTCAGCCAGAGCTGCACTGCTCAGTCCTGACCCACAGAGGACATCAGTCAGAGCTGCACTGCTCACGTCCTGACCCACAGTGTACGTAAGCCAGAGGTGCACTGCTCACCTCTTGACCCAGAGTGCACGTCAGCCATAGCTGCACTGCTCATGTCATGACCTACAGTGCTCTTCCACCAGAGCTGCACTGCTCACGTCCTGATCCTCAGTGCACGTCAGCCATAGCTGCACTGCACACGTCCTGAACCACAGTGCAAATCAGCCAGAGCTGTACTGCTAACCTCCTGACCCATAGTACACGTCACCTACAAATCTAGAACTCTACTGCTCACGCTCTGACTCACAGTATACGTCAGCCAGATATGCACTGCTCACGTCTGACCCACAGTGCACGTCTTCCAATGCTGACGTTTTGACTTACATTGCACATCAGCCAGAGCTGCACTGCTAACGTCCTGACACAAAGTACACGTCAGCCAGAACTCTACTGCTCACGTCCTGACCCACATCATACATCAGCCATTGCTGTACTGCTCTTTCTGACCCACAGTGCACGTCAGCCAGAGCTATACTGCTCACGTCCTGACCTACAGTGCACGTCAGCCAGAGCTGCGCTGCTCACATCCTGACCCAGAGTGCACGTCAGCCAGAGCTGCACTGCTCACTTTCTGACACACAGTGCACTTGACCCAGAGCTTCATTGCTCACGTCCTGACCCACTGTGCACGTCAGCCAGAGCTGCACTGCTCACGTTATGGCCCACAGAGCACGTCAGCCAGAGCTGCACTGCTCACGTCCTGACCTAGAGTGCACTTTAGCCAGAGCTGCACTGCTCAGTCTTGATCCACAGTGCACGTCAGCCATAGCTGCACTGCTCACGTCCTGACCCACAGTGCACGTCAGCCAGAGTTTTACTGCTCATGTCCTGACCCAGAATGCACGTCGGCCAGAGTGAACTGCTCAGACATGATTCACAGTGCACGTCAGTCAGGCCTGCACTGCTCACGTCCTGACCTATATTGTACTTCAGCCAGAGCTGCACTGCTCACGTCCTGACCCACAGTGTACGTCAGCCAGAGCTACACTGCTCACGTTCTCACCCACAGTGCACGTCAGCCAGAGCTCTACTGCTCACGTACTGACCCACCGTGCACATAAGCCAGAGCTGCACTGCTCACGTCTTGACACACAGTGTATGTCAGCCACAGCTCTGAGCCTCACGTCCTGACTCATAGTGCACATAAGCCAGAGCTGCACTGCTCACGTCCTGACCCACAGTGCGCGTCAGCCAGAGCTGCACTGCTCACGTCCTGACCTAGAGTGCACTTTAGCCAGAGCTGCACTGCTCAGTCTTGACCCACAGTGCACGTCAGCCATAGCTGCACTGCTCACGTCCTGACCCACAGTGCACGTCAGCCAGAGTTTCACTGCTCACGTCCTGACCCAGAATGCACGTCGGCCAGAGCTGCACTGCTCAGTCCTAACTCACAGTGCACGTCAGTCAGAGCTGCACTGCTCACGTCCTGACCTATAGTGTACTTCAGCCAGAGCTGCACTGCTCACGTCCTGACCCACAGTGCATGTCAGCCAGAGCTGTACTGCTCGGGTCCTGATCCACAGAGTACGTCAGCCAAAGCTATACTGCTAACGTCCTCACCCACAGTGCACGTCAGCCAGAGCTCTACTGCTCACATACTGACTCCACAGTGCACGTAAGCCAGAACTGCACTGCTCACTTCCTGACACACAGTGCATGTCAGCCACAGCTCTGAGTCTCACGTCCTAACCCACAGTGCACATCAGCCAGAGCTGTAGTGCTCACGTCCTGACCCACAGTGCACGTCAGCCAGAGCTGCACTGCTCACTTCCTGGCCTAGAGTGTACTTCAGCCAGAGCTGCACTGCTCAGTCCTGACCCATAGTGCACGTCAGCCATAGTTGCACTGCTGACGTCCTGACCCACAGTGCACGTCAGCCAGAGCTGCACTAATCACGTCCTGAAACACAGTGCACGTCAGCCAGAGCTCTACTGCTCATGTCCTAACACACAGCATACGTCACCGAGAATTCTACTGCACACGCCCTGACCCATAGAATACTTCTGCTAGAGCTGCACCGCTCACGTCCTGACTCACAGTACACGTCAGCCAGAACTCTACTACTCACGTCCTGACCTACAGTGCACATCAACCAGAGCTGCACTGCTAATGTCCTGACCCACAGTACACGTCATCCAGAACTCTACTGCTCACGTCCTTACTCACAGCATACGTCAGTCATAGCTGCACTGCTCACGTATTGACCCACAGTGCACGTCAACCAGAGCTGCACTGCTCCCGTCCTGACTCACAGTACACGTCAGCCATAGCTGCACTGCTCACGTCCTGACCCACAGTGCACGTGCACCAGAGCTTCACTGCTCACGTCCTGAAACAAAGTGCACGTCAGCCAGAGCTCTACTGCTCTTGTCCTGCCCACAGTACACGCGACCTAGAATTCTACTGCCCACGTCTTGACCCATAGAATGCGTCTACTAGAGCTGCCCCGCTAACGTCCTGACTCACAGTGCACGTAAGCCAGAGCTGCAATGCCCACGTCTTGACCTATAGTACACATCAGCCAGAGCTGCACTGCTAACGTCCTGGCCCACACTGCACGTCATCCAGAACTGCACTGCTCACGTCCTGACTCACAGTACACGTCAGTCATAGCTGCACTGCTCACTTCCTGACAGACAGTGTACGTCACCAGAGCTCTACTGTTTACGTCCTGACCCACAGTTCACGTCAGCCAGAGCTGCAGTGCTCACGTCCTGGCCCACAAAGTACGTCAACCAGAGCTGCACTGCTTACAGCCTGACACACAGTGCACTTGAACCATAGCTGCATTGCCCAAGTCCTGACCCACAGTGCACGTAAGCCAGAGCTGCAATGCTCACGTCCTTACCTACATTGTACGTTAGCCAGAGCTGCACTGCTCACGTCTTGACCAAGAGTGTACGTTAGCCAGAGCTGCACTGCACAGTCCTGAACCACAGTGCACGTCTGCCAGAGCTGCACTGTTCACGTCCTGACCTACAGTGCACTTCAGCAGAGCTGCACTGCTCACGTCCTGACACACAGTGCACGTCAGCCAGAGCTGTACTGCTCACGTCTTGACCCGCAGTGCACGTCAGCCAGATCTCAAGTTCTCGCGTCCTGACCCACAGTACACGTCAGCCAGAGCTGCACTGCTCATGTCCTGACCCACAGTGCACGTCCGCCACAACTGCACTGCTCACGTCCTGAACTACAGTGCACGTCAGCCAGAGCTGCACTGATCACGTCCTGACCCACAGTACACGTCAATCAGATCTCTACTGCTCCCGTCCTGAGTCACAGTATAAGCTAGCCAGAGCAGCACTGCTCACGTCCTAACTCACAGTACACGTCAGGCAGAGCTCTACTGCTCACGTCATGACCCACATTACACATCAGCCAAAACTCTACTGATCATGTCCTTACCCACATTACACGTCAGCGAAAACTCTACTGCTCACGTCCTAACCAACAGTATTCGTCAGCCAGAGCTGCACTGCTCACGTTCTGACCCACAAAACACGTCAGCCTGAACTCTACTGTTCACGTCTTGCCCCATAATACACGTTCTTCAGAACTCTACTGCTCACGTCCTGACCCACAGTATACGTCAGCAAGAGCTGCACTGCTCACGTCCTAACCCACAGTGCACGTCAGAGAGAGAGAGCTGCACTGCTCACTTCCTAACCTACAGTGGACATTAGCCAGAACTGCACTGCTCACATACTGACACAGAGTGCACGTCAGCCAGAGCTGCACTGCTCAAGTCCTGACCCATAGTACACGTCAGCCAGAGCTGCACTGCTCATATCCTGAACCACAGTGAACGTCAGCCAGAGCTAGACTGCTCACGTCCTGACCCAGAGTACACGTCAGCCAAAACTCTACTGCTTACGTCATGACCCATAGTACACGTCAGCCAGAACCTTACTACTCACGTCCTGACCCACAGTCACGTCAACCAGAACTCTACTGCTCACGTCCTGACCCACAGTATACGTCAGCAAGAGCTGCACTGCTCACGTCCTAACCCACAGTGCACGTCAGAGAGAGAGAGCTGCACTGCTCATTTCCTAACCTACAGTGGACATTAGCCAGAACTGCACTGCTCACATACTGACACACAGTGCACGTCAGCCAGAGCTGCACTGCTCAAGTCCTGACCCATAGTACACGTCAGCCAGAGCTGCACTGCTCATATCCTGAACCACAGTGAACGTCAGCCCGAGCTAGACTGCTCACGTCCTGACCCAGAGTACACGTCAGCCAAAACTCTACTGCTTATGTCATGACCCATAGTACACGTCAGCCAGAACCTTACCACTCACGTCCTGACCCACAGTCACGTCAACCAGAACTCTACTGCTCACGTCCTGACCCACAAAACACGTCAGCCAGAACTCTACTACTTACGTCCTGACCCACAGTATACGTCAGCCAGAGCTGCACTGCTCACGTCTTGACCCACAGTGCACGTCAGCCAGAGCTGAACTGCTCACGTCAAGACCCATATCATACGTCAGCCAGAACTCTACTGCTCAAGTAATGACCCACAGTACACGTCGGCAAGAACTTTACTGCTCACGTCCTGACCCACAGTTTACGTCAGCCAGAGCTGCACTCCTCACTTCCTGACCCACAAATACGACAGCCAAAACTCTACTGCTCACGTTCTGACCCACAGCATACGTCAGCCAGAGCTGCATTACTCACGTCCTGACCCACAGTGCACGTCAGCCGGAGCTGCACTGCTAACGTATTGACCCACAGTGCACATCAGACAGCGCCGTACTGCTCACGTCCTGATCCACAATGCACGTTAGCCAAAGCTGCACTGCTCACGTCCTGACCGACACTGCACGCCAGCAAGAGCTCTACTGATCATGTTCTGACCCACAGTGCACGTCAGCCAGAGCTGAAATGCTCACGTCCTGAGCCATGGTGCACGTCGGCCATAGCTGCATTGCTCACGTACTGACTTACAGTGCACGTCAGCTAAAGTTGCACTGCTCACGTCCTGACGCACAGTGCACGTCAGCCAGAGCTGCACCGCCCACGTACTGACCCACAGTACACGTCAGCCAGAGATCAACTGCTTACGCCTGACCCACAATGCACATTAGCCAGAGCTGCAGTGCTCACGTCCTGACCCACAGTGCACGTCAGCCAGAGCTGCACTGCTCACTTCCTGACCCACAGTGCACGTCAGCCATAGCTGAGCCATGGTGCACGTTAGCCTTAGCTGCATTGCTCACGTACTGACTTACAATGCACGTCAGCTAGAGTTGCACTGCTCACGTCCTGACGCACAGTGCACGTCAGCCAGAGCTGCACTGCCCACGTACTGACCCAGAGTACACGTCAGCCAGAGATCAACTGCTCACGCCCTGACCCACAATGTACGTTAGCAGGAGCTGCACATATCATGTTCTGACCCACAGTGTACGTCAGCCAGAGCTGCACTGCTCACGTCCTGACCCACAGTGCACGTCAGCCAGAGCTGCACTGCTCACGTCCTGACCTACAGAGCACATCAGCCAGATATGCACTGCCCACGGCGTGATTCATAGTGCACATCAGCCAGAGCTGCACTGGTCACGTCCTGAACCACAGTGCACGTCAACCAGAGCAGCACTGCTCACGTCCTGACCCACAACGCATGTTAGCCAAAGCTGCACTGCTCACGTTCTGACCAACAGTGCACGCCAGCAAGAGCTCTGCTGCTCACGTCCTGACCCACAGTGCACGTCACACAGTGCTGAACTGCTCATGTCCTGAGCAATGGTGCATGTCAGCCAGAGCTGCATTGCTCACGTACTGACTTACAGTGCACGTCAGCTAGAGTTGCACTGCTCACGTCCTGACGCACATTGCACGTCAGTCAGATCTGCACTATCCACGGTCTGACCCATAGTGCAAGTCAGCCAGAGCTGCACTGCTCATATTCTGATCCACAGTATAAGTCAGTCAGAGCAACACTTCTCACGTCCTGACCCACAGTACACGTCAGCTGGAACTCTACTGATCCCGCACTGACCCATAGTATAAGTCATTCAGAGCTGCACTGGTCACGTCCCGACCCTGAGTACACGTCAGCCAGATCTCTACTGCTCACGTCCTGACCCACAGTATACGTCAGCTAGAGCTGAAGTGATCACGTATTGAACCACAGTGCATGTCAACCAGAGCAGCACTGCTCACGTCCTGACCCACAGTGCACGTCAGCCAAGGCTGCACTGCTCACGTTCTGACCCACAGTGCACGTCAGCCAGAGCTGCACTGCTCACATCCTTGCCTAGAGTACACGTCAGCCAGAACTCTACTGCTTACGTCCTTACCCACTGAATAAGTCAGTCAGATCTCTACTGCTCACGTCATGACCCACAGAACACTTCAGCCAGAACTCTACTGCTCAAGACCTGACCCACAGTACACGTCAGCCAGAACTCTATTGCTCACCTCTTGACCCACATTATACGTCAGCCAGAGCTACACTGCTCACGTTCTGACCCACAGTACACGCCTGCCAGAACTCTACTGCTCACGTCCTGACCCAGGGTATACGTCAACGAGAACCTTACTGTTCACGTCCTGACCCACAGTATACGTAAGCCAGTGCTGTACTGCTCACGTCCTGATCCAAAAAACACGTCAGCCACAACTGCACTGCGCACGTCCTGACCCAAAGTACACGTCAGCTAGAACTCTACTGCTCACGTCTTGACCCATAGTGTGCGTCAGCCAGAGCTGCACTGCTCACGTCCTGACCCACAGTGCATGTTAGACAGAGGTGCACTGCTCACGTCCTGACCTACAGTGTACATCAGCTAGAGCTTCACTGCTCACGTCCTGACTCACTGTGCATGTCAGCCAGAGATGCACTGCTCAAGTCCTGACCTACAGTGCACGTTAGCAAAAGCTGCACTTGTCACGTCCTGACCCACAGGGCACGTCAGCCAGAGCTCTATTGCTCACGTCCTAACCCACAGTGCATGCTAGCCAGAGCTGCACTGCTTAAGTCCTGACCCACAGTGCACGTCAGCCAGAGCTCTACTCCTCAGTTCTGACCCACAGTGCATGTCAGCCAGAGCTGCATTGCTTACGTCCTGACCTACAGTGCACGTCAGCTAGAGCTGCATTGCTTACATCCTGACCCATAGTACATGTCAGCCAGAATTGCATTGCTCACGTCCTAACCTGCAGGACACGTCAGCCAGACCTCAACCGCTCACGTCCTGGCCCACAGTACACGTCAGCCAGAGCTGCACTGCTCACGTTCTGACCCACAGTGCACGTCAGCCAAAGCCGCACTGCTCACGTCCTGACCCACATTACACGTCAGCAAGAGGCGCACTGCTTACGTCCTGATCCACAGTGCATGGCAGCCAGAGCTGCTCTGCTCACCTCCTGACCTACAGTGCACATCAGCCAGAGTTGCACTTCCTACGGCCTGACCCATAGTGCAAGTCAGAAGAGCTGCACTGATCACGTCCTAACCCACAGTATGAGTCAGCCAGAGCTGCAGTTCTCACGTCCTGACCCACAGTACACGTCAGCCAGAACTCTACTGCTGACGTACTGACTCACATTATACGTCAATCAGAGCTGCACTGCTCACGTCCTCACCCACAGTGCACGTCAGCCAGAGCTGTATTGCTCACGTCTTGACCCACATTGCACGCTAGCCAGAGCTGCACAGCTCACGTGGTGACCCGCAATACATGTCAGCCAGAGCTCAATTGTTTTTGTCCTGACCCACAGTACACGTTAGCCAGAGCTGAACTACTCACGTCGTAACCCATAGTGCATGTCAGCCAGAGTTGCACTGCTCACGTCCTGACCTACAGTCCAGGTCAGCCGGAACTGCATTGCTCACGTCCTGACCCCCAGCACACGTCAGCCAGAACTCTACTGCTCACGTCACGACCCACAGTATAAGTCAGCCAGAGCTGCACTAGTCACGTCCTGACCGACATTACACTTCAGCCAGAGCTCTACTGCTCACGTAATGACCTAGAGTATAAGTCAGGTAGAACTCTACTGCTCACGTCCTGACCCACAGTACACGTCTGCCAGAACTCTACTGCTCACGTCACGACCCACAGTATAAGTCAGCCAGAGCTGCACTAGTCACGTCCTGACCGACATTACACTTCAGCTAGAGCTCTGCTGCTCACGTAATGACCTAGAGTATACGTCAGGTAGAACTCTACTGCTCACGTCCTGACCCACAGTACACGTCAGCCAAAACTCTACTGCTCAAGTCCTGACCCATAGTATTTGTCAGCCAGAGCTGCATTACTCACGTCCTGACCCGCAGTGCTCGTCACCCAGAGCTCTACTGCTCACGTCCTGACTCAGAGTACGCGTCAGCCAGAACTCTAGTGCTCACGTCCTGAACCACAGTATACGTCAGCCAGAGCTGCACTCCTCACGTTCTGACCCACGGTGCACGACAACTAGAGCTGGACTGCTGACGTCCTGACCTACAGTGCACATCAGCCAGAGCTGCAGTGCTCACGTCCTGACCCACAGCGCACGTCAACCAGAGGTCTACTGCTCACTTTCAGCCCCAGAGTGCACGTCAGCCAGAGCTGCACTGTTCACTTTCTGACCCACAATGCTTGTCAGCCAGAGCTCTACTTCTCACGTCCTGACACACAGTGCACGTCAGCTAGAGCTGCACTGCTCACGTTCTGGCCCACAGTGCACGTCAGCTGAAGCTGCACGGCTCACGTCCTGACCCTCAGTGCACGGTAGCCAGAGGTGCATTGCTCAGGTCCTGATCCACAGTGCACGTCAACCAGAGCTGCACTGCTCAAATCCTGACCCACAGTACAATTCAGTCAGAGGTCAAATGCCTACGTTCTGACCCACAGTACACGTCAGCCAGAGCTGCACTGCTCTCATCCTGACCCACAGTGCACGTCAGCCAGAGCTGTACTGCTCATGTCCCGACCTACAGTGCACGTGTGCCAGAGATGCACTTCTCAAGTCCTGACCCACAGTATAAGTAATCCAGAGCTGCACTGCTCACGTCCTGACCCACGGTATAAGTCAGCCAGAGCTGCACTGCTCACGTCCTGACCCACTGTACAAGTTAGCCAGAGCTCTACTGCTCACGTCCTGACCCACAGTATACGTCAGTCAAAGCTGCACAGCTCACGTCCTGACCCATAAAACACGGCAGCCATAACTCTACTGCTCACGTCCTGACCCACAGTAAACGTCCGCTAGAACTCTATTGCTCACTTCCTGACCCACAGTATACGTCAGCCAGAGCTGTATTGCTAATGTCCTGACTCACAGTGCACGTCAGCCATAGATGCACTGCTCACGTTCTAACCTACAATGCACGTCAGCCAGAGCTCTACTTCTCACGTCCCAACCCACAGTGCACGTCAGCCAGAGCTGTAGTGTTTACGTCCAGACCCACAGTACACGTCAGCCAGAGCTCTGCTGTTTACTTCCTGACCCACAGTGCACGTCAGCCAGACCTACACTGCTCCCGTCCTGACCCACAGTGCACGTCAGCCAGAGTTACACTGCTCACGCCCTGACCCAGAGTGCACGTCAGCCAGAGTTGCAATGCTCACGTCCTAGCCCACATTGCACGTCAGCCAGACCTGCACTGCTCACGTCTTGACCTTCAGTGCACTTCAACCAGAGCTGCACTGCTCACATCCTGACTCACAGTGAACGTCGTCCATAGCTGCACTGTTCATGTCGTGACCACAGCGCGTCAGCCAGAGCTGTACAGCTCACGTCCTGACCCACAGTGCATGTCAGACAGAGCTGCACTGCTCGTGTCCTGACCCAGAGTGCACGACAGCCAGAGCTGTAATTCACACCTTCTGACCTAGAGTGCACGTCAGCCAGACTTGCACTGCTCACGTCCTGACCCACAGTACACGTCAGCCAGAGCTCTACTGTTCACGTCCTGACCCAGAGTCCACGTCAGCCAGAGTTGCACTGTTCACGTCCAGACCCACAGTGCACTTCAACCAGAGCTGCACTGCTCACATCCTGACCTACAGTGTACGTCAGCCAGAGCTGCACTGCTATCGTCCGGACCCACAGTACACGTCAGCCAGAGCTGCAATGCTCATCGTCCTGACCTACAGTACACGTCAGCCAGAGCTGCACTGCCCACGTCCTGAAACACAGTGCACGTCAGCCAGAGCTGCACTGCCCAAGTCGTGACCTATAGTGCACATCAACCAGAGCCTCACTTCTCATGTCCCGACCCAGAGTGCACGTCAGCCACTGCTGCACTGCTCACGTCCTGACCCACAGTGCATGTCAGCCCGAGCTGCACTACTTACGTCCTACCCACAGTGCACGTCAGACAGAGCTCTAATGCTCACGTCCTGACCCACATTGCACGTCAGCCATGACTCTACTGCTCATGTCCTGATTCATAGTACACAACAGTTAGAACTCTACTGCTCACTTCCTGACCCACAGTATAAGTCAACCAGAGCTGCATTGCTCACGATCTTACCCACAGTGCACGTCAGCCATAGATGCACTGCTCACGTTCTGACCTACAGTGCACGTCAGCCAGAGCTTTATTTCTCACGTCCTAACCCAAAGTGCACGTCAGCCAGAGCTGCACTTTTGACGTTCTGACCCACAGTGCACGTCAGCCAAAGCTCAACTGTTTACGTCCTGACTCACAGTGCACGTCAGCCAGATCTGCACTGCTCACATCCTGACCCACAGTGGACGTCAGCCAGAGTTGCAGTGCTCACGTCCTGACCCAGAGGGTACGTCAGCCAGAGCTGCACTGCTCACGTCCTGACCCACATTGCACGTCAGCCAGAGCTGCACTGCTCACATCCTGACCTCCGGTGCACTTCAGTCAGAGCTGCACTGCTCACGTCCTGACCCACAGTACACGTCATTCATAGCTGCACTGCGCATGTTCTGACCTACAGTGCACGTCAGCCAGGGCTGTTATGCTGACGTCCTGACTCACAGTGCACGTCAGGCAGAGCTGCACTGCTCGTGTCCTGACCAAGAGTGCACGACAGTCAGAGCTTTAATTTTCACAATCTGACCCAGAGTGCACGTCAGCCTGGGCTGCACTGCTTACGTCCTGACCCACAGTGCATGTCAGCCAGAGCTCTACTATTAACATCCTGACCCACAGTGCACGTCAGCCAGAGTTGCAGTGCTCACGTCCTGGGCCAGAGTGCACGTCATTGAGAGCTGTACTGCTCATGTCTTGACTCGCGGTGCATGTCAGACAGAGCTGCACTTCTCACGTCCTGACCAAGAGTGCACGTCAGCCAGAGCTGAACTGTTCACTTCTTAATCCACAGTGCACGTCACACAGAGCCCTATTGTTCACGTTCTGACCCAGAGTCCAGGTCAGCCAGAGTTGCAATGTTCACGTCCTGACCCACAGTGCACTTCAGCCAGAGCTGCACTGCTCACGTCCTGACCCACAGTGCACGTTAGCCAGAGCTGCACTGCTATCGTCCTGACCCACAGCACACGTCAGCCAGAGCTGCACTGCTCATCGTCCTGACCTACAGTACACATCAGCTAGAGCTGCATTGCTCACGTCCTGACCTACAGAGCACATCAGCCAGAGCTGCAATTCTCACGTCTCGACCCAGAGTGCACGTCAGCCCGAGCTGCACTGCTCATGTCCTGACCCCACAGTGCACGTTAGACAGAGCTCTAATGCTCACGTCCTGACCCACAAAACACGTTAGCCATAACTCTACTGCTCACGTCCTGATCCACAGTACACGTCTGCTAGAACTCTACTGCTCACTTCCTGACCCACAGTATACGTCAGCCAGAGCTGCATTGCTTACGATCTTACCCCCAGTGCACGTCAGCCATAGATGCACTGCTCACGTCCTGACTTACAGTGCACGTCACCAGAGCTCTACTTCTCACGTCCTAACCCACAGTGCACGTCAGCCAGAGCTGCATTGTTCACGTTTTGACCCACAGTGCACGTCAGCCATAGACCTGCACTGCTCACGTCCTGACCCACAGTGCACGTCAGCCAGAGTTGCAGTGCTCACATCCCCAGAGTGCACGTCAGCCAGAGCTGCACTGCTCACGTCCTCACCCACATTGCATGTCAGCCAAAGCTGCACTGCTCATGTCCTGACCTCCAATGCACTTTAGCCAGAGCTGCACTGCTCACGTCCTGACCCACAGTGCACGTCATCCATAGCTGCACTGCTCATGTCCTGACCTACAGTGCAAGTCAGCCAGAGCTGCACTACTCACGTCCTGACCCACAGTACACGTCAGCCAGAGCTGCACTGCTCGTGTCCTGACCTAGAGTGCACGATAGCCATAGCTTTAATTCTCACATTCTGAACCAGAGTGCGCGTCAGCCGGAACTGCACTGCTCATGTCCTGACGCACAGTGTACGTCAGCCAGAGCTCTGATGTTCACGTCCTGACCCACAGTGCACGTCAGCTAGAGTTGCACTGCTCACGTCCTGACCCACAGTGCACTTCAGCCGGAGTTGAACTGCTCACGTCCTGACCTACAGTGCACGTCAGCCAAAGATCATTGCTTAAGTCCTGACCTACAGTGCACGTCAGCCAGAGCTGCACAGATCATCGTCCTATCCTTCAGTGCACATCAGATAGAGCTGCACTGCTCACGTCCCGACCCAGAGTGCACGTCAGCCAGAGCTGCAGTGCTCACGCCCTGACCCAGAGTGCACGTCAGCCAGAGATGCACTGCTCACGTCTTGACACACATTGCACGTTAGCCAGAGCTGCACTGCTCACATCCTGACCTCCAATGTACTTCAGCCAGAGCTGCACCGCTCACCTCCTGACCCACAGTGCACGTCATCCATAGGTACACTGTTCATGTCCTGACCCACAGTGCACGTCAGCCAGAGCTGTACTGCTCACGTTCTGACCCACAGTGCACGTCAGCCATGCTGCACTGCTCGTGTCCTGACCAAGAGTGCACGACAGCCAGAGCTTTAATTCTCACCTTCTGACCCAGAGTGCACGTCAGCCGGAGCTGCACTGCTCACGTCCTGACCCACAGTGCACGTCAGCCAGAGCTCTACTGTTCACGTCCTGACCTACAGTGCACGTCAGCCAGAGCTGCACCGCGAATGTCCTGACCCGTAATACACGTCAGCCAGAGCTGCACTGCTCACGTCCTGACCCACAGTCCACGTCAGCCAAAGATCATTGCTCAAGTCCTGACCCACAGTGCACATCAGCCAGAGCTGCACTGCTCACGTCCTGACCTTCAGTGCATATCAGTTAGAGCTGCACTGCTCACATCGCGACCCAGAGAGCACGTCAGCCAGAGCTGCACTGCTTACGTCCTGACCCACAGTGCACGTCAGACCGAGCTGCACTGCTCACGTCCTGACCCACAGTGAACGTCAGACAGAGATCTAATGTTCACGTCCTGACCCACAGTTCACGCCAGCCAAAGCTGTACTGCTCACGTCCTAACCCACAGTGCACAACAGCCAGAGTTGCAGTGCTCAGGTCCTGATCCACAGTATACACAAGCCAGAACTCTACTGATGACGTCCTGACCAACAAAATAAGTCAGCCCGAGTTGCACTACTCGCGTCTTTACCCAGATTACACGTCAGCCTGAGCTGTACTGCACGCGGTCTGACCCAGAGTGCACGTTAGCCAGAGCTGCAGTACTCACGTCCTGACCTAGCAGTGCACCTCAACCAGAGCTGCACTGCTCCCTTCCTGACCCAAGGTACACGTCAGCCAGAGCTGCACTGCTCACGTCCTGACCCACAGTGCACGTCAGCCAGAACTGCACTGCTCACGTCCTGACCCAAAGTATAAGTTAGCCGGAACTCTACTGCTCAAGTCCTGACCCATAATACACGACAGCCAGAATTTTACTGCTCACGTCCTGACCGACAGTATACGTCAGCCAGAGCTACATTGCTCACGTCCTGACTCACAAAACACGTCAGCCAAAAATCTACTGCTCACGTCCTGACCCAAAGTACACGTCAGCCAGAACTCTAATGCTCACGTCCTTACCCACAGTATAAATCAACCAGAGCTGCCCTGCTTACGTCTTGACAAACAGTACACGTCAGCCAGACCTACACTTTTCACGTCCTGACCCACAGTGTACTTCAACCAGAGCTGCATTGCTCACGTTCTAACCCACATTGCACGTCAGCCAGAGCTCTACAGCTTAAGTCCTACCCCAGAGCGCACGTCAGGAAGAGCTCTATTGCTCACGATTTGACCCACAGCCAGAGCTGCACTGCTTATGTTTTGACCCACATTGCACGTCAGCCAGAGCTCTACTGTTCACGTCCTGACCCACAGTGCACTTCAGCCACAGCTACACTGCTCACTTTCTGACCCACAGTGCACGTCAGCTAGAGCTGCATTGCTCACGTCCTGACCCACAGTACACGTCAGCCAGAGATTCACTGCTCATGTACTGATCCACAGTGCACGTCAGCTAAAGTTGCACTGCTCACGTCCTGACCCACAGTAAATGTCAGCCAGAGATCAACTGCACAGGCCCTGACCCACAGTACACGTCATCCAGAGCTGCAGTGTTCACGTCCTGACCCACAGTGCACGTCATCCAGAGATGCACTTCTCACTTCCTGACCTAAACCGCGCATCAGTCAGAGCTGCACTGCCCACGACCTGACCCTCAGTATACGTCAGGGAGAGTTGCACTGCTCACGTCCTGACCCACAATACACGTCAGGCAGAACTCTACTGCTGACGTCCTGACCCATAGTATACCTCAGCCAGACCTGCACTGCTCTCGTCCTGACCTAGAAAACACGTCAGCCAGATCCCTACTGCTCACGTCCTGACCCAGAGTACACGTCAGTTAGAACTCTACTGCTCACGCCCTGACCCATAGTATACGTCACCCAGAGCTGCACTCCTGACGTCCTGACACACAGTGCACGTCAGCCAGAGCTGTACTGTTCACGTCCAGACCTACAGTGCACATCAGCCAGAGCTGCACTGTTCACATCCTGACCCGCAGTACAAGTCAGCCAGAATTGTATTGCTGACCTCCTGTTCCACAGTATACGTCAGCCAGAGCTGCACTGGTCACATACTGAACCACAGTGCACGTTAGCCAGAGCTGCATTGCTCACGTCCCGACCTACAGTGCACATAAGCCAGCGCTGCACTGCTCACGTCCTGAACCACGGTACACGTCAGCCAGAACTCTATTGCTGACCTCCAGACTCACAGTGTACGTCAGCCAGAGGTCTACTGCTCACATCCTGACCCATAGTGCACGTCAGCCAGAGCTGCACTGCTTACGTCCTGACCTACAGTGCACTTCAGCCAGAGCGGCACTGCTCACAGTGCACGTCAGCAAGAGATGCACTGCTCACGTCCTAACCCAGAGTGTACGTCAGCCAGACCTACATTTCTGAAGTCCTGACCCTCCGTACACGTCAGCCAGAGCTGCACAGCTCACGTCCTGACCCGCAGTTTACGTTAGCCAGAGCTCAACTGCTTACGTCCTGACCCACAGTACACGTCAGCCAGAGCTGACATACTCACGTCGTGACTAAGAGTGCACGTCCGCTAGAGCTGCACTGCTCATGTCCTGACCTACAGTGCAGATCATCCAGAGCTGCACTGGTCACGTCTTGACCCACAGTACACGTCAGCCATAACTCTACAGGTCCTGACCCATAGTATGAGTCAGCCAGAACTGCACTGCTCACGTCCTGATACACAGCGCACGTCAGCCAGAGCTCTACTGCTCACGTGTGACCAGAGTACACGTCAGCTAGAACTCTACTGCTCACGTCCTGACCTACAGTACACGTCAGCCAGAACTCTACTGCTCACTTCCTGACCCACAGTATACGTCAGCCAGAGCTGCATTGCTCATGTCCTGACCCACAGTGCACGTCAGCCAGAGTTCTATGGCTCATGTCCTGACCCACAGTACGCGTCAGCCAGAACTCTACTCCTCGTGACCTGACCCACAGTGTACGTCACCAGAACTGCACTGCTCACGTCCTGACCCACAGTGCACGTGAGCCAGAGCTGAACTGCTCATGTCCTGACCTACAGTGCACATCAGCCAGAGCTGCACTGCTCATGTCCTGACTCACAGTGCACGTCAGCCAGAGCTACAGACCCACAGTCCACGTCAGCCAGAACTGCACTGCTCACGTCCTGACCCACAGTGCACGTCAGCCAGAGCTGCACTGCTCATGTCCTGACCCACAGTGCACGTCAGCCAGAGCTCTACTGCTCACTTCCTGATTCACAGTGCACTTCAACCAGAGTTGCACTGCTCACGTTCTGATCCACAGTGCACGCCAGCCAGAGCTCTACTGCTCACGTCCTGACCCACAGTGTACGTCAGCTAGAGCTGCACTACTCACGTTCTAACCCACAGTGCTCATCAGCCAGAGCTGCACTGCTCACGTCCTGACCCACAGTGCACGACAGCCAGAGCTGCACTGTTCACGTCCTGACCAATAGTGCACGTCAGCCAGAGCTGCACTGTTCACGTTCTGACCCACAGTACACTTCAGTCAGAGATCAATTGCTCACGTCATGACCAACGGTGCACGTCAGTTAGAGCTGATCTGCTCTCGTCGTGACCCAAAGTGCACGTCAGCCAGAGTTATACTGCTCCCGTCCTGACCTACAGGGCACGTCAGCCGGAGCTGTAGTGCTCACGTCCTGACCCGCAGTTTACGTTAGCCAGAGCTCAACTGCTTACGTCCTGACCCACAGTACACGTCAGCCAGAGCTGACCTACTCACGTCGTGACTAAGAGTGCACGTCAGCTAGAGCTGCACTGCTCATGTCCTGACCTACAGTGCAGATCATCCAGAGCTGCACTGCTCACGTCATGACCAAAAGTACACGTCAGCCAGTGCTGCAGTGGTCACGTCCTGACCCACAGTGCACGTCATCCAGAGCTGCACTTGCCCACGGCCCGACCCATAGTGCACCTCAGCCAGAGCTGCACTGCTCACGTCCTGACCCACAGTATAAGCCAGCCAAAGCTGCACTTCTCACGTCCTGACCCACAGTATACGTCAGCCAGGGCTCTACTTCTCACGTCCTGACCCACAGTTCACGTTAGCCAGAGCTGCACTGCTTACGTCCTGAACCATAGTGCACATGAGCCAGAGCTCTACTGCTCAGGTCCAACTCCACGGTGCACGTCAACCAGAGCTCTACTGCTCATTCCCTGACTCACAGTGCACGTCAGTCAGAGCTGTACTGCTCACGTCCTGACGCACAGTGCACGTCAGGCAGAGCTGCACTGCTCACGTCCTAACCCACAATGCACGTCAGCGAGAGCTGCACTGCTCACGTCCTGACCTACAGTGCACATCAGCCAGGAATGCACTGCCTACGGACTGACCCATAGTGCACGTCAGCCAGAGCTGCATTGCTCACGTCCTGAGCCACAGTATAAGTCAGTCAGAGCTACACTTCTCACGTCCTGACCCACAGTGCACGTCAGCCAGAACTGTACTGCTTACGTCCTGACCCACAGTATACGTCAGCCAGAGTTGCAATGCTCACATCCTGACCCACAGTACACGTCAGCCAGAACTTTACTGCTCATGTCCTGACCCACAGTATACGTCAACCAGAGCTATACTGCTCACGTCCTGACTCAAAAAACATATCACCCAGAACTCTACTGATCACGTCCTGACCCAGAGTACACGTCAGCTAGAACTCTACTACTCATGTCCTGACCCACAGTATACGTCAGCCAGAGCTGCACTGTTCATGTCCCGATCTACAGTGCGTATCAGCTGGAGCTGCACTGCTCACGTCCTGACCCACAGTACACGTCTACCAGAACTCTATTGCTGACCACCTGACCCACAGTATACGTCAGCCAGAGATCTACTGCTCACGTCCTGACCCACAGCGCAGGTCAGCCAGAGATGCACTGCTCTTGTCATGACCCACAGTGCACGTCAGCAAGAGCTCTTCTGCTCACATCCTGACCCATAGTGCTCGTGACCCAGAGCTGCACTGCTTACGTCCTGACCCACAGTGCACGCCAGCCAGAGCTCCACTGCTCAAGTCCTGCCCCACAGTGCACTTCAGCCAGAGCTCCACTGCTCACGACCTGACCCACAGTGCACGTCAGCTAGAGCTGCACTGCTCACGTACTGACCCACAGTGCACGTCATGCAGAGCTGCACTGCACACATTCTGACCCTTAGTGAACGTCAGCTAAAGCTGCATTGCTCACGTCCTGGCCCACAGTACACGTCAGGCAGAGGTGCACAGCTCACGTCCTGACCCGCAGTACACCTCAGCCAGAGCTGAACTACTCACGTCGTGACCCACAGTGCACATCAGCCAGAGCTGCACATCTCACGTCCAGGTGCTCATGCACCTGGGCATGAGAGGCAAGTGTTTTGGGAGCAGCTAAGCGAGTGTTTTACTAGTTTTGATGTACGAGACCGGGTTAAAATGATGGGTGATTTGAATGCACAGATGGGTAATGTGGAAGTTGAGGAAATATTTGGTGTACATGAGGTGTTCAGTGTTGTAAATGGAAATGGTGAAGAGCTTGTAGATTTGTGTGCGGAAAAGGACTGGTGATTGGGAATACCTGGTTTAAAAAGATATAGCGTTGTTAACGCTACCTTGCTAACGCGGGAAATGGCGAATAGTTTGAAAGAAAAGATATATATATATATATATATATATATATATATATATATATATATATATATATATCTTTTCTTTCAAACTATTCGCCATTTCCCGCGTTAGCAAGGTAGCGTTAACAACAGAGGACTGGGCCTCTGAGGGAATATCCTCACCTGGCCCCCTTCTCTGTTCCTTCTTTAGGAAAAATTAAAAAAAAAAAAAAAAACAAGAGGGGAGGATTTCCAGCCTCCCGCTCCCTCTCCTTTTAGTCGGGGAGGGAGCGGGGGGCTCCCTCCCCGACTAATATATATATATATATATATATATATATATATATATATATATATATATATATATATATATAAGTATACGTATGTAAGTAGGAGAGATGGCCAGAGAGCGTTATTGGATTACGTGTTAATTGATAGGCGCGCGAAAGAGAGACTTTTGGATTTTAATGTGCTGAGAGGTGCAACTGGAGGGATGTCTGATCATTATCTTGTGGAGGCGATGGTGAAGATTTGTAGAGGTTTTCAGAAAAGAAGAGAAAATGTTCGGGGTGAAGAGGGTGATGAGAGTAAGTGAGCTTGGGAAGGAGACTTGTGTGAGGAAGTACCAGGAGAGACTGAGTGCAGAATGGAAAAAGGTGAGACCAAAGGAAGTAGGGAGAGTGGGGAGAGGAATGGGATGTATTTAGGGAAGCAGTGAAGGCTTTCGCAAAGGATGCTTGTGGCATGAGAAGCGTGGAAGGTGGGCAGATTAGAAAGGGTAGTGAGTAGTGGGTTAAAGAAGTAAGATTATTTGTGAGATAGAAGAGAGTGGCATTTGGACGAGTTTTGCAGGGAAATAGTGCAAATGACTGGAAGATGTATAAAAGAAAGAGGCAGGAGGTCAAGAGAAAGGTGCAAGAGGTGAAAAAGAGGCCAAATGAGAGTTGGGGTGAGAGTGTATCATTAAATTTTACGGGAGAATAAAAAGATGTTTTTGAAGGAGGTATATAAAGTTCGTAAGACAAGAGAACAAATGGGAACATTGGTGAAGAGGGGCTAATGGGGAGGTGATAACAAGTAGTGGTGATGTTAGAAGGAAATGGAGTGAGTATTTTGATGGTTTGTTGAACGTTATAGATGATAGAGTGACAGATATAGGGTGTTTTGGACGAGGTGGTGCGCGAAGTTAGAGGGTTAGGGAGAATGATTTGGTAAACAGAGAAGAGGTAGTAAAAGCTTTGAAGAAGATGAAAGCTGGCAAGGCTGTGGGTTTGGATGATATTGCAGTGGAATTTATTAAAAAAGGGAGTGACTGTGTTGTTGACTGGTTGGTAAGGATATATAATGTATGTATGACTCATGGTGAGGTGCCTGAGGAGTGGTGGAATGCATGCATAGTGCCATTGTACAAAGGCAAAGGGGACAAAGGTGAGTGCGCAAATTACAAAGGTATAAGTTTGTTGAGTATTCCTGGGAAATTATATCGGAGGGTATTGATTGAGAGGGTGAAGGCATGTACAGGGCATCAGATTGGGGAAGAGCAGTGTGGTTTCAGAGGTGGTAGAGGATGTGTGGATCAGGTGTTTGCTTTGAAGAATGTATGTGAGAAATACTAAGAAAAGCAGATGGATTTGTATATAGCATTTATGGATCTGGAGAAGGCATATGACAGAGTTGATAGAGATGCTCTAATAAGAATATATGCTCTATTAAGAATATATGGTGTGGGACGCAAATTGTTAGAAGCAGTGAAAAGTTTTTATAGAGGATGTAAGGCACGTGTACGAGTAGGAAAAGAGAAAAGTGATTGGTTCTCAGTGAATGTCGGTTTGCGGCAGGGGTGCGTGATGTTTCCATGGTTGTTTAATTTGTTTAATGATGGGTTGTTAGGGAGGTTAATGCAAGAGTTTTGGAGAGAGGGGCAAATATGTAGTCAGTAGTGGATGAGAGGGTTTAGGAAGTAAGTCAATTGTTGTTCGCTGATGATACAGCGCTGGTGTGTTAGTAGTTTTGATGCACAAGACCGGGTTATAGTGATAGGTGATTTGAATGCAAAGATGAGGAATGAGGCAGTTGGGGAAATAATTGGTGTACATGGGGTGTTCAGTGTTGTAAATGGAAATGGTGAAGAACTTGTAGATTTGTGTGCTGAAAAAGGACTGGTGATTAGGAATACCTGGTTTAAAAAGAGATATATACATAAGTATACATATGTAAGTAGGAGAGATGGCCCGAGAGCGTTATTGGATTATGTGTTAATTGATTGGTGCGCGAAAGTGAGACTTTTGGATGTTAATGTGCTGAGATGTTTAAATAGAGGGATGTCTGATCATTATCTTGTGGAGGCGAAGGTGAAGATTTATAGAGGTTTTCAGAAAAGATTAGAGAATGTTGGGGTGAAGGGGAGAGTAAGTGAGCTCGGGAAGGAGACTTGTGTGAGGAAGTAAAAGGAGAGGAGGAGTGCAAAATGGAAAAAGTTGAGCGCAAAGGACGTAAGGGAAGTGGGGGAGGAATGGGATGTATTTAGGGAAGCAGTAATGGCTTGCGCAAAAGATGCTTGTGGCATGAGAAGCGTATGAGATGGGCAGATTAGAAAGAGTAGTGAGTGGTGGGATGAAGAAGTAAGATTATTAGTGAAAGGGAAGAGGGAGGCGTTTGGACGAGTTCTGCAGGGTAATAGTGGAAATGACTGGGAGATTTATAGAATAAAGAGGCAGGAGGTCAAGAGAAAAGTGCAAGAGGTGAAAAAACGGGCTAATAAGAGTTGGGGTGAGAAAGTGTCATTAGATCTTTATGGAGGATAAAATGACGTTTTTGAAAGAGGTAAATAAAGTGCGTAAGACAAGAGAACAAATGGGAACATCGGTGAAGGGGGCTAATGGGGAGGTGATAACAAGTAGTGGTGATGTGAGAAGAAGATGGAGTGAGTATTTTGAAGGTTTGCTGAATGTGTTAGATGATAGAGTGGCAGATATAGAGTGTTTTGGTCGAGGTGGTGTGCGAAGTTAAAGGGTTAGGGAGGATGATTTGGTAAACACAGAAGAGGTTGTAAGAGCTTTTCCGGAAGATGAAAGCTGGCAAGGCATTGGATTTGGATGGTATTGCAGTGGAATTTATTAAAAAAAGGGGCGACTTTGTTGTTGACTGGCTGGTAAGGATATTCAATGTATATATGACTCATAGTGAGATGCCTGCGGATTGGGGAATGCATGCATAGTGACATTGTACAAAGGCAAAGGGGATAAAGGTGAGTGCTCAAATTACAGAGGTATAAGTTTGTTGAGTATTCCTGGTAAATTATATGGGAGGGTATTGATTGAGAGGGTGAAGGCATGTACAGAGTATCAGATTGGGAAGAGCACTGTGATTTCAGAAGTGGTAGAGGATGTGTGGATCAGGTGTTGGGCTCTGAAGAATATATGTGAGAAATACTTAGAAAAGCAAATGGATTTGTATGTAGCATTTATGGATCTTGAGAAGGTATGTGATAGAGTTGATAGAGATGCCCTGTTGAAGGTATTAAGAATATATGGTGTGGAAGGCAAGTTGTTAGAAGCAGTGAAAAGTTTTTATCGAGGATGTAAGGCATGTGTACGAGTAGGAAGAGAGGAAAGTGATTGGTTCACAGTGAATGTCGGTTTGCTGCAGGGATACGTGATGTCTCCATCGTCGTTTAATTTGTTTATGGATGGGGTTGTTAGGAAGGTGAATGCAAGAGTTTTCGAGAAAGGGGCAAATATGCAGTCCATTGTGGATGAAAGAGCTTGGGAAGTGAGTCAGTTGTTGTTCGCTGATAATATAGCGCTGGTGGCTGATTCGGTTGAGAAACTGCAGAAGCTGGTGGCTGAGTTTGTGAAAGAAGAAAGCTAAGAGTAAATGTGAATAAGAGCAAGGTTGTTAGATACAGTAGGGTTGATGGACAAGTCAACTGGGAGGTAAGTTTAAATGGAGAAAAACTGGAGGAAGTGAAGTGTTTTAGATATCTGGGAGTGGATTTGGCAGCGGATGGAACCATGGAAGCGGAAGTGAATCATAGGGTGGGGGAGGGGGAGAAAGTTCTGGGAGCGTTGAAAATGTATGGAAGGCGAGAACATTATCTCGGAAAGCAAAAATGCGTATGTTTGAAGGACTTGTGGTTCCAACAATGTTTTATGGTTGCGAGGCGTGGTCTATAGATAGAGTTGTCCGATGGAGAGTGGATGTGCTGGAAATGAGATGTTTGAGGACAATATGTGGTGTGAGGTGGTTTGATCGAGTAAGTAATAATAGGGTAACATGTGTGGTAATAAAAAGAGTGTGGTTGAGATAGCAGAAGAGGGTGTTTTGAAATGGTTTGGTCACATGGAGAGAATGAATGAGGAAAGATTGACCAAGAGGATATATGTGTCGGAGGTGGAGGGAACGAGAAGTGGGAGACCTAATTAGAGGTGGAAAGATGGAGTGAAAAAGATTTTGAATGATCTGGGCCTGAACATGCAGAAGGGTGAAAGGCGTGCAAGGAATAGAGTGAATTGGAACGAAGTGGTGTACTGGGGTCGACTTGCTCTCAATGGATTGAACTAGGGCATGTGAAGCGTCTGGGGCAAACAATGGAAAGTTGTGTGGGGCCTGGATGTGGAAAGGGAGCTGTGGTTTCGGTGCATTATTACATGACAGCTAGAGAGTGAGTGTGAACGAATATGGCCTTTGTTGTCTTTTCCTAGTGCTACCTCGCGCACATGCAGGGGAGGGGGTTCTCATTTCATGTGTGGCGGGGTGGCGACGGTAATGAGTAAGGGCAAACAGTATGAATTATGTACATTTGTATATATGTGTATGTCTGTGTGTGTGTATATATATGTGTACATTGAGATGTATAGGTATGTATATTTGCGTGTGTGGACGTGTATGTATATACATGTGTATGTGGGTGGGTTGGGCCATTTCTTTCGTCTGTTTCCTTGCGCTACCTCGCAAACGCGGGAGACAGCGACAAAGCAAAAAAAAAAAAAAAAAAAAAAAAAAAAAAATATATATATATATATATATATATATATATATATATATATATATTTTTTTTTTTTTTTTCTTTTTTTTTGCTTTGTCGCTGTCTCCCGCGTTTGCGAGGTACCGCAAGGAAACAGACGAAAGAAATGGCCCAACCCACCCCCATACACATGTATATACATACGTCCACAAACGCAAATATACATACCTACACAACTTTCCATGGTTTACCCCAGACGCTTCACATGCCTTGATTCAATCCACTGACAGCACGTCAACCCCGGTATACCACATCGCTCCAATTCACTCTATTCCTTGCCCTCCTTTCACCCTCCTGCATGTTCAGGCCCCGATCACACAAAATCTTTTTCACTCCATCTTTCCACCTCCAATTTGGTCTCCCTCTTCTCCTCGTTCCCTCCGCCTCCGACACATATATCCTCTTGGTCAATCTTTCCTCACTCATTCTCTACATGTGCCCAAACCATTTCAAAACACCCTCTTTTGCTCTCTCAACCACGCTCTTTTTATATATATATATATATATATATATATATATATATATATATATATATATATATATATATATATATATATATATATATATATATATATATATATATATATATATATATATATATATATATATATATATATATATATATGTAGGGAAGAAAGAGTACTTCCCACGCATTCCTGACGTGTCGTAGAAGGCGACTGAAGGGGACGGGAGCTGGGGGCTAGAAACCCTCCCCTCCTTGTATTTAACTTTCTAAAAGGGGAAACAGAAGAAGGAGTTACGCGGGGAGTACTCATCCTCCTCGAAGGCTCAGATTGGGGTGTCTAAATGTATGTGGATGTAACCAAGATGAGAAAAAAGGAGAGATAGGTAGTATGTTTGAGGAAAGGGACCTAGATGTTTTGGCTCTGAGTGAAACGAAGCTCAAGGGTAAAGGGGAAGAGTGGTTTGGGAATGTCTTGGGAGTAAAGTCAGGGGTTAGTGAGACGAAAAGAGCAAGGGAAGGTGTAGCACTACTCCTGAAACAGGAGTGGTGGGAGTATGTGATAGAGTGTAAGAAAGTGAACTCTAGATTGATATGGGTATGACTGAAAGTGGATGGAGAGTGATGGGTGATTATTGGTGCATATGCACCTGTACATGAGAAGAAAGATTATGAGAGGCAAGTGTTTTGGGAGCAGCTGAGTGAGTGTTAGTAGTTTTGATGCACGAGACCGGGTTATTGTGATGGGTGATTTAAATGCAAAGGTGAGTAATGTGGCAGTTGAGGGAATAATTGGTGTACATGGGATGTTCAGTGTTGTAAATGGAAATGGTAAAGAGCCTGTAGATTTATATGCTGAAAAATGACCGGTGATTGGGAATACCTGGTTTAAAATGAGAGATATACATAAGTATACGTATATAAGTAGGAGAGATGGCCAGAGATCGTTATTGGATTATGTGTTAATTGATAGTCGCGCAAAAGAGAGATTTTTGATGTTAATGTGCTGACAGGTGCAACTATGGGGTGAAAGAGGATTACCCATTGCTGTACCTATTTTTGAGCATTATAATCTCAATTGAATTGAAATACACAGTATTTTATACCCGTACTAAGTAATCTTTAAATGGAATTTTTTGAAACAAAATTGCTAAAGGATATATTACCTTCTAATGCAATTTGGTTTAGGTATGTAGATGATGTTCTTTGTGTTTGGCCAACAAATTAAAATTTACAAATATTTTTCCTCTTACTTAACAATTTAGTACTATCCATCAAATTTACTGTAGAAAATAAAAATAATGGTATGTTACCATTTTTAGATTGTATGATCCATAGGCAAGAAAACAAGTTTAAGTTTAGCATATACAGAAAACCCATCCAATGTATGCTCATATATCCATTATTACTCATCTCAACATGACAGAGTTAAATTATTATCCTTTCAATCAATCTCCTTAAGGCATCACGTATTTGCAGTCCAGAGTTTATTGATGATGAGTTTGAGAAGATATATTCTATTGGATCTAAGTTAAAGTACCCTAGATCTTTCATTGATAAATCCCTTAAGTTAGCAAAGAAATCATTTTATAGAGTTGAGCCCAAACCTCCCATTTACACCAAGAATCTTTTAGCTCTCCCTTTTAATAATAATTTCACTTTACTTCCCGTGTTGCCAAAATCCTTTAATGTAAATGTTGCCTTTAGCAACAATAATACTATAAAGAATATCTTAATCAGGAATTCACCAGAAAATTCTCTTAGTTGCTTCTATGAATTGCTATGTGGAAATTGTTATAAATTCTATGCTGGTGAGACTGGTAAGGATCTTTCCGTTAGACTTATCACGTTAAAGACTATGATCATTGTATTGACTGGAGTAATCTTAATATTAGTAATGGTCTATACAAATTAGATAACTTTATTGTTGATAAAATTTGTAAAATGATAAATTTATGAACTCTCGTTGTATGTCTTGGACAATCGCATGTTTACCAAATGGCGTCCTACTTCGTCTCTTCGATGTATATCAACTGACTTATATTTCTCTCTTGTGTCTCCCCTGATGATGTGATTATTACACGAAAGTGCACTTGGGAACTTATCGTGTTTCATTTTCCCAGTGGACTTATAGGAATATATATATATATATATATATATATATATATATATATATATATATATATATATATATATATATATATATATATATATATATATATATATATATATTTTTTTTTTTTTTTATACTTTGTCGCTGTCTCCCGCGTTTGCGAGGTAGCGCAAGGAAACAGACGAAAGAAATGGCCCAACCCCCCCCCATACACATGTATATACATACGTCCACACACGCAAATATACATACCTACTCAGCTTTCCATGGTTTACCCCAGACGCTTCACATGCCTTGATTCAATCCACTGACAGCACGTCAGCCCCGGTATACCACATCGCTCCAATTCACTCTGTTCCTTGCCCTCCTTTCACCCTCCTGCATGTTCAGGCCCCGATCACACAAAATCTTTTTCACTCCATCTTTCCACCTCCAATTTGGTCTCCCTCTTCTCCTTGTTCCCTCCACCTCCGACACATATATCCTCTTGGTCAATCTTTCCTCACTCATTCTCTCCATGTGCCCAAACCACTTCAAAACACCCTCTTCTGCTCTCTCAACCACGCTCTTTTTATTTCCACACATCTCTCTTACCCTTAAGTTACTCACTCGATCAAACCACCTCACACCACACATTGTCCTCAAACATCTCATTTCCAGCACATCCATCCTCCTGCGCACAACTCTATCCATAGCCCACGCCTCGCAACCATACAACATTGTTGGAACCACTATTCCTTCAAACATACCAATTTTTGCTTTCCGAGATAATGTTCTCGACTTCCACACATTCTTCAAGGCCCCCATAATTTTCGCCCCCTCCCCCACCCTATGATCCACTTCCGCTTCCATGGTTCCATCCGCTGCCAGATCCACTCCCAGATATCTAAAACACTTCACTTCCTCCAGTTTTTCTCCATTCAAACTCACCTCCCAATTGACTTGACCCTCAACCCTACTGTACCTAATAACCTTGCTCTTATTCACATTTACTCTTAACTTTCTTCTTCCACACACTTTACCAAACTCAGTCACCAGCTTCTGCAGTTTCACACATGAATCAGCCACCAGCGCTGTGTCGTCAGCGAACAACAACTGACTCACTTCCCAAGCTCTCTCATCCCCAACAGACTTCATACTTGCCCCTCTTTCCAAAACTCTTGCATTTACCTCCCTAACAACCCCATCCATAAACAAATTAAACAACCATGGAGACATCACACACCCCTGCCGCAAACCTACATTCACTGAGAACCAATCACTTTCCTCTCTTCCTACACGTACACATGCCTTACATCCTCGATAAAAACTTTTCACTGCTTCTAACAACTTTCCTCCCACACCATATATTCTTAATACCTTCCACAGAGCATCTCTATCAACTCTATCATATGCCTTCTCCAGATCCATAAATGCTACATACAAATCCATTTGCTTTTCTAAGTATTTCTCACATACATTCTTCAAAGCAAACACCTGATCCACACATCCTCTACCACTTCTGAAACCACACTGCTCTTCCCCAATCTGATGCTTTGTACATGCCTTCACCCTCTCAATCAATACCCTCCCATATAATTTACCAGGAATACTCAACAAACTTATACCTCTGTAATTTGAGCACTCACTCTTATCCCCTTTGCCTTTGTACAATGGCACTATGCACGCATTCCGCCAATCCTCAGGCACCTCACCATGAGTCATACATACATTTAATAACCTTACCAACCAGTCAACAATACAGTCACCCCCTTTTTTTAATAAATTCCACTGCAATACCATCCAAACCTGCTGCCTTGCCGGCTTTCATCATATATATATATATATATATATATATATATATATATATATATATATATATATATATATCCTCCTGGAAGGCTCAGAGTGGGGTGCCTAAATGTGTGTGGATGTAACCAAGATGTGAAAAAAGGAGAGATAGGTAGTATGTTTGAGGAAAGCAACCTGGATGTTTTGGCTCTGAGTGAAACGAAGCTCAAGGGTAAAGGGGAAGAGTGGTTTGGGGATGTCTGGGGAGTAAAGTCAGGGGTTAGTGAGAGGACAAGAGCAAGGGAAGGAGTAACAATACTCCTGAAACAGGAGTTGTGGGAGTATGTGATAGAATGTAAGAAAGTAAATTCTCGATTAATATGGGTAAAACTGAAAGTTGATGGAGAGAGGTGGGTGATTATTGGTGCATATGCACCTGGGCATGAGAAGAAAGATCATGAGAGGCAAGTGTTTTGGGAGCAGCTGAATGAGTGTGTTAGTGGTTTTGATGCACGAGACCGGGTTATAGTGATGGGTGATTTGAATGCAAAGGTGAGTAATGTGGCAGTTGAGGGAATAATTGGTATACATGGGGTGTTCAGTGTTGTAAATGGAAATGGTGAAGAGCTTGTAGATTTATGTGCTGAAAAAGGACTGATGATTGGGAATACCTGGTTTAAAAAGCGAGATATACATAAGTATACTTATGTAAGTAGGAGAGATGGCCAGAGAGCGTTATTGGATTACGTGTTAATTGACAGGCGTGCGAAAGAGAGACTTTTGGATGCTAATGTGCTGAGAGGTGCAACTGGAGGGATGTCTGATCATTATCTTGTGGAGGCTAAGGTGGAGATTTGTATGGGTTTTCAGAAAAGAAGAGTGAATGTTGGGGTGAAGAGGGTGGTGAGAGTAAGTGAGCTTGGGAAGGAGACTTGTGTGAGGAAGTACCAGGAGAGACTGAGTACAGAATGGAAAAAGGTGAGAACAATGGAAGTAAGGGGAGTGGGGGAGGAATGGGATGTATTTAGGGAATCAGTGATGGATTGCGCAAAAGATGCTTGTGGCATGAGAAGAGTGGGAGGTGGGTTGATTAGAAAGGGTAGTGAGTGGTGGGATGAAGAAGTAAGAGTATTAGTGAAAGAGAAGAGAGAGGCATTTGGACGATTTTTGCAGGAAAAAAATGCAATTGAGTGGGAGATGTATAAAAGAAAGAGACAGGAGGTCAAGAGAAAGGTGCAAGAGGTGAAAAAAAGGGCAAATGAGAGTTGGGGTGAGAGAGTATCATTAAATTTTAGGGAGAATAAAAAGATGTTCTGGAAGGAGGTAAATAAAGTGCGTAAGACAAGGGAGCAAATGGGAACTTCAGTGAAGGGCGCAAGTGGGGAGGTGATAACAAGTAGTGGTGATGTGAGAAGGAGATGGAGTGAGTATTTTGAGGTTTGTTGAATGTGTTTGATGATAGAGTGGCAGATATAGGGTGTTTTGGTCGAGGTGGTGTGCAAAGTGAGAGGGTTAGGGAAAATGATTTGGTAAACAGAGAAGAGGTAGTGAAAGCTTTGCGGAAGATGAAAGCCGGCAAGGCAGCAGGTTTGGATGGTATTGCAGTGGAATTTATTAAAAAAGGGGGTGACTGTATTGTTGACTGGTTGGTAAGGTTATTTAATGTATGTATGACTCATGGTGAGGTGCCTGAGGATTGGCGGAATGCGTGCATAGTGCCATTGTACAAAGGCAAAGGGGATAAGAGTGAGTGCTCAAATTACAGAGGTATAAGTTTGTTGAGTATTCCTGGTAAATTATATGGGAGGGTATTGATTGAGAGGGTGAAGGCATGTACAGAGCATCAGACTGGGGAAGAGCAGCGTGGTTTCAGAAGTGGTAGAGGATGTGTGGATCAGGTGTTTGCTTTGAAGAATGTATGTGAGAAATACTTAGAAAATCAAATGGATTTGTATGTAGCATTTATGGATCTGGAGAAGGCATATGATAGAGTTGATAGAGATGCTCTGTGGAAGGTATTAAGAATATATGGTGTGGGAGGAAAGTTGTTAGAAGCAGTGAAAAGTTTTTATCGAGGATGTAAGGCATGTGTACGTGTAGGAAGAGAGGAAAGTGATTGGTTCTCAGTGAATGTAGGTTTGCGGCAGGGGTGTGTGATGTCTCCATGGTTGTTTAATTTGTTTATGGATGGGGTTGTTAGGGAGGTAAATGCAAGAGTTTTGGAAAGAGGGGCAAGTATGAAGTCTGTTGGGGATGAGAGAGCTTGGGAAGTGAGTCAGTTGTTGTTCGCTGATGATACAGCGCTGGTGGCTGATTCATGTGAGAAACTGCAGAAGCTGGTGACTGAGTTTGGTAAAGTGTGTGGAAGAAGAAAGTTAAGAGTAAATGTGAATAAGAGCAAGGTTATTAGGTACAGTAGGGTTGAGGGTCAAGTCAATTGGGAGGAGAGTTTGAATGGAGAAAAACTGGAGGAAGTGAAGTGTTTTAGATATCTTGGAGTGGATCTGGCAGCGGATGGAACCATGGAAGCGGAAGTGGATCATAGGGTGGGGGAGGGGGCGAAAATTCTGGGGGCCTTGAAGAATGTGTGGAAGTCGAGAACATTATCTCGGAAAGCAAAAATGGGTATGTTTGAAGGAATAGTGGTTCCAACAATGTTGTATGGTTGCGAGGCGTGGGCTATGGATAGAGTTGTGCGCAGGAGGATGGATGTGCTGGAAATGAGATGTTTGAGGACAATGGGTGGTGTGAGGTGGTTTAATCGAGTGAGTAACGTAAGGGTAAGAGAGATGTGTGGAAATAAAAAGAGCGTGGTTGAGAGAGCAGAAGAGGGTGTTTTGAAGTGGTTTGGGCACATGGAGAGAATGAGTGAGGAAAGATTGACCAAGAGGATATATGTGTCGGAGGTGGAGGGAACGAGGAGAAGAGGGAGACCAAATTGGAGGTGGAAAGATGGAGTGAAAAAGATTTTGTGTGATCGGGGCCTGAACATGCAGGAGGGTGAAAGGAGGGCAAGGAATAGAGTGAATTGGAGCGATGTGGTATACCGGGGTTGACGTGCTGTTAGTGGATTGAATCAAGGCATGTGAAGCGTCTGGGGTAAACCATGGAAAGCTGTGTAGGTATGTATATTTGCGTGTGTGGACGTATGTATATACATGTGTATGGGGGGGGGTGGGCCATTTCTTTCGTCTGTTTCCTTGCGCTACCTCGCAAACGCGGGAGACAGCGACAAAGTATAATAAAAAGAAATAGAATATATATATATATATATATATATATATATATATATATATATATGTATATATATATATATATATATATATATATATATATATATATATAATATATATATTTTTTTTTTTTGCTTTGTCGCTGTCTCCCGCGTTTGCGAGGTAGCGCAAAGAAACAGACGAAAGAAATGGCCCAACCCACCCCCATACACATGTATATACATACGTCCACACACGCAAATATACATACCTACACAGCTTTCCATGGTTTACCCCAGACGCTTCACATGTCTTGATTCAATCCACTGACAGCACGTCAACCCCGGTATACCACATCGCTCCAATTCACTCTATTCCTTGCCCTCCTTTCACCCTCCTGCATGTTCAGGCCCCGATCACACAAAATCTTTTTCACTCCATCTTTCCACCTCCAATTTGGTCTCCCTCTTCTCCTCGTTCCCTCCACCTCCGACACATATATCCTCTTGGTCAATCTTTCCTCACTCATTCTCTCCATGTGCCCAAACCATTTCAAAACACCTCTCTCTCTCTCTCTCTCTCTCTCTCTCTCTCTCTCTCTCTCTCTCTCTCTCTCTCTCTCTCTTTATATATATATATATATATATATATATATATATATATATATATATATATATAAAGTTAGATCAACATTGCTTTCTCCTCTCCCTCCTTGTACGTAACATAATCAAACACGAAAATGTGAACCAATCTAACCTCACGTATGTACGAATGTTGGTAATGGCGGAGGTGATGCCTCAAAACAAACTCTTTTTCTGTAAAATGTTGGAGACATTGTAGGTACAGACATGCAAATACTAATGAACAGATGTACGATGTTTGAAATTATTTGGGTTCGGTAGTTTCATGGGAAACATTTTCTGTGGCGTATTTACTTGTAAGAAGTGTCTTGCAAAATTCGTTAAACATTTTGAATGAATAATCTGTTGCTATGCTACGTATTTCACTAATCTGTATGACATTATAAACCTAGGGAGGGAAAACTCCGAGTTAAAACATTTACATTTTACTGAGGTTCTCAGTAAAAGAAATGATACTTTAAAAAGGGAAATTTACAGCGGTCGAGGCTGAAGAGGCGGTGTCTACACTGAAGCTTCAAACTCAGCGTTGGCAACACTGGTGGCGGCGGCGCCCGAGGCTGCCAGGCGGCGGCCTGGTCAGTGTTACCACCGCCGCGTCATTTACATATCTGTCATATATTTTACAATGTCTGGAGGAAAGCCGTTGATGATATCATGGCAGGATGTTGGCAATATTTGTCCAGCCCCCTTGCCTCCTTCTCACCACAGGAAAGTATCAAAAAAGATCAAAATTGATTTGGGTCGAAATTTATCACGGATTGTGAGCCCTTGCCTTTGAGTCGTTTTGTTGATTTAGTCTTGATAATACAACAGCAACCGTCCCGCTCGCCCACCCCCCAGTAAGCAGCCCCTGTGTTACCTTACCTTTTAGAGTCGACTTTGTTTATCCTGGGATAATGACAGCACACTGAACCAGACTGAGTGTCCATTAAGATACTTTTATGATGTAATTAAGTGTTGGTAATACCTTGGGGTTAGGTTATGCTAGCCAAGATGGCGAGTGACGATGTCGGAATACACACACACACACACACACACATACACGCGCACACACATACCCACACACGCACACGCGTACCTAGAGCTGTGTAAACAAAGCTTACTTAAGAGGTAAGATCTGACTTGTTCTGTCCAGAGGAGTACTTGTACGTCGGGGGTTGGGGGGAGGTTCTGCTTTCCTCACAAGGGACAACTTGAAGTCTAAGGAAACAGTGGGAGTTGGCGTCTTCTGATGATACATAACAACAAGGGTAAATGTAGAGAAAATGTACATAATAAATGTATAATGATAACAGTGAAGAACCAATCACAGTGGTACATACAGAAGTAAGATAACACTGAAGAACCAATCAGAATGGTACATACAGAAGTTAGATATCACTGAAGAAACAATCAGAATGGTGCATACAAAAGTAAGATAACACTGAAGAACCAATCAGAATGGTACATACAGAAGTAAGATAACACTGAAGAACCAATCAGAATGGTACATACAGAAGTTAGATATCACTGAAGAAACAATCAGAATGGTGCATACAAAAGTAAGATAACACTGAAGAACCAATCAGATTAGTACATGTAGAAGTAATATAACAGTGAAGAACCAATCAGAATGGTACATACAGAAGTAAGATAACTGAAGAACCAATCAAAGTGGTACATACAGAAGTAAGATAACACTGAAGAACCAATCAGAGAGGTACATACAGAAGTAAGATAACACTGAAGAACCAATCAGAGCGGTGCATACAGAAGTAAGATGTCACTGAAGAACTAATAAAAGTCGTGCATATAGAAGTAAGATAACAGTGAAGAACCAATCTGAATGGTGCATACAGAAGTAAGATGTCACTGAAGAACCAATCAGAATGGTGTATACAGAAGTAAGATAACACTGAAGAACCAATCAGAGTGGTACATACAGAAGTAAGATGAAAGTGAAGAACCAATCAGAGTGGTACATACAGAAGTAAGATGAAAGTGAAGAACCAATCAGAGTGGTACATACAGCAGAAGGATAACACTGAAAAACCAATCTGAATGGTACATATAGGAGTAAAATAACAGTGAAGAACCAATCAGATTGGTACATACAGAAGTAAGATAAAAGTGAAGAACCAATCAGAGTGGTACATACAGAAGTAAGATAACAGTGAAGAACCAATCAGAAAAGTGCATACAGAAGTAAGATAGCACTGAAAAAGCAATCAGAATGGTGCATACAGAAATGAGATATCACTGAGGAACCAATCATAATGGTGCATGCAGAAGTAAGATAACATTGAAGAACCAATCAGAATGGTGCATACAGAAGTAAGATAACACTGGAGAACCAATCAGAATGGTGCATACAGAAGTGAGATAACATTGAAAAACCAATCAGAATGGTGCATACAGAAGTAAGATAACACTGAAGAACCAATCAGAATGGTGCATACCGAAGTAAGATAACACTGAAGAACCAATCAGAATAGTACATATAGAGGTAAGATAACAGTGAAGAACCAATCAGAATGGTACATACAGAAGTAAGATAAAAGTGAAGAACCAATCAGAGTGGTACATATAGAAGTAGGATATCACTGAAGAACTAATCAGAGTGGTACATACAGAAGTAAGATATCACTGAAGAATCAATCAGAATGGTGCATACAGAAGTAAGATAACAATGAAGAACCAATAAGAACGGTACATATAGAAGTAAGATAACAGTGAAGACCCAATCAGAGTGGTACATACAGAAGTAAGATAACATTGAAGAACCAATCAGAATGGTACATACAGAAGTAAGATAACAGTGACGAACCAATCGGAGTGGTACATACAGAAGTAAGATAACAGTGAAGAACCAATCAGAGTGGTACATAAAGAAGTAAGATAATATTGAAGAACCAATCAGAGTGGTACATACAGAAGTAAGATAACATTGAAGAACCAATCAGAATGATACATACAGAAGTAAGATAACAGTGAAGAACCAATCAGAATGGTACATACAGAAGTAAGATAACAGTGAAGAACCAATCAGAATGATACATACAGAAGTAAGATAACAGTGAAGAACCACTCAGAATGATACATACAGAAGTAAGATAATATTGAAGAACCAATCAGAATGATACATACAGAAGTAAGATAACAGTGAAGAACCAATCAGAATGGTACATACAGAAGTAAGATAACAGTGAAGAACCAATCAGAGTGGTACATACATAAGTATAACATACTCATAATGGTAAACTACTGATGAAAGATTTCAGTTGTAAAGAGGTCGACTAAGAAGGACGAAGGCTCCTCATGATGAGAGGGACGAGGGCTCATGATGAGAGGGAGGAAGGCTCCTCATGATGAGAGGGACGAGGGCTCATGATGAGAGGGAGGAAGGCTCCTCATGATGAGAGGGACGAAGGCTTCTCATGATGAGAGGGACGAAGGTTCATCATGATGAGAGGGACGAGGGCTCATGATGAGAGGGAGGAAGGCTCCTCATGATGAGAGGGACGAAGGCTTCTCATGATGAGAGGGACGAAGGTTCCTCATGATGAGAGGGACGAGGGCTCATGATGAGAGGGAGAAAGGCTCCTCATGATGAGAGGGACGAAGGCTCCTCATGATGAGAGGGACGAAGGCTCCTCATGATGAGAGGGACGAAGGCCCCTCATGATGAGAGGGAGGAAGGCTCCCCATAATGAGAGGGAGGAAGGCTCATGATGAGAGGGAGGGAGGCTCCTCATGATGAGAGGGAGGAAGGCTCCTCATGATGAGAGGGACGAAGGCTTCTCATGATGAGAGGGACGAAGGTTCCTCATCAGGAGAGGGACGAAGGCTCCTCATGATGAGAGGGACAAGGGCTCCTCATGATGAGAGGGGCGAGGGTTCCTCATAATGAGAGGGAGAGAGGCTCCTCATGATGAGAGGGAAGAAGGCTCCTCATGATGAAAGGGACGAGGGCTCCTCACCATGAGAGGGAGGACGGCTCCTATGATAAAAGGAAGGAGGGCACCTCGTGAAGAGAGGGAGGAGGGCTCCTCATGATGAGAGGGACGTAGGCTCCTCATGATGAGAGGGACGAGGGCTCCTCATGATGAGAGGGACGGAGGCTTCTCATGATGAGAGGGAGGAAGGCTCCTCATGATGAGAGGGACGAAGGCTCCTCATGATGAGAGAGACGTAGGCTCCTCATGATGAGAGGGACGAAGGCTTCTCATGATGAGAGGGACGAGGGCTCCTCATGATGAGAGGGACGAAGGCTCCTCATGATGAGAGGGGCGAAGGCTCCTATGATAAAAGGAAGGAGGGCACCTCATGAAGAGAGGGAGGAGGTCTCCTCATGATGAGAGGGAGGAGGGCTCCTCATGATGAGAGGGACGTAGGCTCCTCATGATGAGAGGGACGAGGGCTCCTCATGATGAGAGGGACGAAGGCTTCTCATGATGAGAGGGAGGAAGGCTCCTCATGATGAGAGGGACGAGGGCTCCTCACAATGAGAGGGAGGACGGCTCCTATGATAAAAGGAAGGAGGGCACCTCATGAAGAGAGGGAGGAGGTCTCCTCATGATGAGAGGGACGTAAGCTCCTCATGATGAGAGGGACGAGGGCTCCTCACCATGAGAGGGAGGACGGCTCCTATGATAAAAGGAAGGAGGGCACCTCATGAAGAGAGGGAGGAAGGCTCCTCATGATGAGAGGGACGAGGGCTCCTCACCATGAGAGGGAGGACGGCTCCTATGATAAAAGGAAGGAGGGCACCTCATGAAGAGAGGGAGGAGGTCTCCTCATGATGAGAGAGACGTAAGCTCCTCATGATGAGAGGGACGAGGGCTCCTCACCATGAGAGGGAGGACGGCTCCTATGATAAAAGGAAGGAGGGCACCTCATGAAGAGAGGGAGGAAGGCTCCTCATGATGATAGGGACGAAGGCTTCCCATGATGAGAGGGAGGAGGGCTCCTCATGATGAGAGGGAGGAGGGCTCCTCATAGTGAGAGGGATGAAGGCTCCTCATGATGAGAGGGGAGGAGGGCCTCTCATGATGAGAGGAACGAAGGCTCCTCATGATGAGAGGGGTGAAGACTCCTCATGATGAGAGGGATGAAGACTCCTCATGATGAGAGGGACGAGGGCTCCTCATGATGAGAGGGACGAGGGCTCCTCATGATGAGAGGGAGGAAGGTTCCTCATGATGAGAGAGACGAAGGCTTCTCATGATGAGAGGGACGAGGGCTCCCTATGATGAGAGTTACGAAGGCTCCTCATGATGAGAGGGACGAGGGCTCTTCATGATGAGAGGGAATCGTGGAGACACAGGTTGCTGGAGTGTGTACATCACCTTCAGGAGCAGGTCACTGACCACACTAGGATGAGAGGGAGTGACACACCATCATTACTGGATCTTATCTTGACACAGATCAACATGGATGTTGAGGATATGGTTCATGATGCACCACATGGAAGTAGTGACACAGACCAACATGGATGTTGAGGATATGGTTCATGATGCACCACATGGAAGTAGTGACACAGACCAACATGGATGTTGAGGATATGGTTCATGATGCACCACATGGAAGTAGTGACACAGATCAACATGGATGTTGAGGATATGGTTCATGATGCACCACATGGAAGTAGTGACACAGATCAACATGGATGTTGAGGATATGGTTCATGATGCACCACATGGAAGTAGTGACACAGATCAACATGGATGTTGAGGATATGGTTCATGATGCACCACTTGGAAGTAGTGACCAAGTGATGGTTAGGTTTGGTCATGTGGTAAGTGACGAAGTTAGAGGAGAGACGGAGTCTGGGAGGGAGTAGAATCCTGGAAGATACTACGGGGAGCTGGGCGACCATCATGGTGATATGAAGTGGGAACTGGCGTTTAGTTAGCAGGAACTTGGGTCATGAGGTCAAATGTTATGTGTTGCACTGAGGGCGGGAGTAGGGTGAGTATGGGTGACCTTGGCCTGAAGTATGGAGGAGGTGTTCGGGGTGGGAGAGGGGGAGGATTGGTTCAATAAAGGATATCAAAAAACGAAGGCGCTTCAAGATGTGTTGTGCCGAGTACCCGGGTGAGACGCCAGTCAACCGGTGTTTCTCAGGCATAAATGAGCAGTGATGGAGGGGAGGCAGGAATGAGGGAAGGGGGGGGGGGGGGAACAGAAACCATTGACCGTGACATTGTGGACATAACATCATGAACAGGTCGCAAGAAAATCCAGAGCTTTGTCCCTGGATTCGCCAGTAGTGTAGCGTTAGTCAGACTTCCGAGTTCAGAGGAAGCAGTTGCTGGTGAAGATACGGGGATATAAAGGGGGCTGAATGTGCCTCCCCAGTGAAGGACAATATGGCTTCACCATTGATAAAATGGAATGGGTAGGAGGTATGAGGAAGCACAGGGATATATAGAAAGACATTAACATGATAGTAGAGTCTTGCCTCATACACGGCTTATGGTCCTGGTGAAATTTCACTACACGTGCTGAAGGTGTATACAGATGCACGTGGCACACCTTCTGAAGTGGTGTCTGGGGCGCTGCTGGAGAGGAACTAAGTGGCAATGGAGTGGTAAGGGGCAGACGTAATGCCTGTGTATAAGAGGAGATCCGGAAGAAGCGCTGACGAGTGCGGTTGTGTAGTGATGGAAATAATGATCAGAAAGCGGGTGGATGGCTTCCTGCAGGGGACAGGTTGCCATAGTGGGAGACACCGTGGCTTCAGGGTAAGAATGACGTGCGCGTAGGATCTTCGGTTTCTGCGAGAGAGTGAGCTCAGTCTTGGCCACAGGAAAAGGCTGAATGGATCATTTGTATCTGGACGGCCAAAAAGCTTTTGACACTAACACATGAGAGGGTGATCATGAAGCTGGACCACCAGGCAAGAATACTGGGGCAGGTGCTGGAAGGCTCCTCCGATGCATAGAAGATCAACCTGGATGAAGGGAACAAAGGACACATCTTAGAAGAGCATTCTGAAAATAGGTTGAAGTCAGCAGCAGAGTTCCGTAGGGTTTGTTCTGGCACCGTTGCTCACATGACTTGCCAAAATGAATGGACTCCTTCCTCTCTTAATATACTTGCAGGTGATGCAATGGTCGTGCGGGAAGTAAGGAGAATGGGAGACTGCATAAAGTTACAACGGGACCTTGACACGCTCCAAAGCTCGTCTGATACATGGCTACAGAGGTTCAGCCAGAGCAAGTGTCAAATGGTGAGGTTGGATTACAATGAAATGCGCCTCGATATGAATACCATCCTGCAGAGAAGCTGAAGGAATCTGTGCCTGAGACAGATTTCAAAATGGATATTTTACCTAAACTGTTACCAGAGTTGTACCTTAGGACTACAGTTAGTAAAGCAGTTGTCTGCTTGTAAATGTTAGATTTGCATTTGATTTCGAGATACTTGCGTATGAAAGGAGAGGCTGTGTATAATCCATCCTCTGGGATGAGAAGTTGTGTATGACCCGTCCTCTGGGATAAGAAGTTGTGTATAACTCGTCCTCTGGGATGAGAAGTTGTGTATGACCCGTCCTCTGGGATAAGAAGTTGTGTATGACCCGTCCTCTGGGATGAGAAGTTGTGTATTACCCGTCCTCTGGGATAAGAAGTTGTGTATAACTCGTCCTCTGGGATGAGAAGTTGTGTATGACCCGTCCTCTGGGATAAGAAGTTGTGTATGACCCGTCCTCTGTTATAAGAAGTTGTGTATGACTCGTCATCTGAGATAAGAAGTTGTGTATGACTCGTCCTCTGGGATGAGAAGTTGTGTATAACTAGTCCTCTGGGATGAGAAGTTGTGTATGACCCGTCCTCTGGGATGAGAAGTTGTGTATGACCCGTCCTCTGGGATGAGAAGTTGTGTATGACCCGTCCTCTGGGATGAGAAGTTGTGTATGACCCGTCCTCTGGGATGAGAATTTGTGTATGACCCGTCCTCTGGGATAAGAAGTTGTGTATGTCCTGTCCTCTGAGATAAGAAGTTGTGTATAACCCGTCCTTTGGGATAAGAAGTTGTGTATGACTCGTCCTCTGGGATGAGAAGTTGTGTATGACCCATCCTCTGGGATAAGAAGTTGTGTATGACTCGTCCTCTGGGATAAGAAGTTGTGTATGTCCCATCCTCTTAGATAAGAAGTTGTGTATAACCCGTCCTTTGGGATAAGAAGTTGTGTATGACTCGTCCTCTGGGATAAGAAGTTGTGTATGACCCGTCCTCTGGGATAAGAAGTTGTGTATGACCCGTCCTCTGGGATAAGAAGTTGTGTATGACTCGTCCTCTGGGATAAGAAGTTGTGTATGACCCGTCCTCTGGGATAAGAAGTTGTGTATGACTCGTCCTCTGGGATAAGAAGTTGTGTATGACCCGGCCTCTGGGATAAGAAGTTGTGTATGACTCATCCTCTGAGATAAGAAGTTGTGTATGACTCGTCCTCTGGGATGAGAAGTTGTGTATAACTCGTCCTCTGGGATGAGAAGTTGTGTATGACCCGTCCTCTGGGATGAGAAGTTGTGTATGACCCGTCCTCTGGGATGAGAAGTTGTGTATGACCCGTCCTCTGGGATGAGATGTTGTGTATGACCCGTCCTCTGGGTTGAGAATTTGTGTATGACCCGTCCTCTGGGATAAGAAGTTGTGTGTGTCCCATCCTCTGAGATAAGAAGTTGTGTATAACCCGTCCTTTGGGATAAGAAGTTGTGTATGACTCGTCCTCTGGGATGAGAAGTTATGTATGACCCATCCTCTGGGATAAGAAGTTGTGTATGACTCGCCCTCTGGGATAAGAAGTTGTGTATGACCCGTCCTTTGGGATAAGAAGTTGTGTATGACTCGTCCTCTGGGATGAGAAGTTGTGTATAACTCGTCCTCTGGGATGAGAAGTTGTGTATGACCCGTCCTCTGGGATGAGAAGTTGTGTATGACCCGTCCTCTGGGATGAGAAGTTGTGTATGACCCATCCTCTGGGATAAGAAGTTGTGTATGACCCGTCCTCTGGGATAAGAAGTTGTGTATGACCCGTCCTCTGGGATAAGAAGTTGTGTATGACTCATCCTCTGGATAAGAAGTTGTGTATGACCCGTCCCCTTGGGATAAGAATTGTGTATGACCCGTCCTCTGGGATAAGAAGTTGTGTATGACCCTCCTCTGGATAAAGTTGTGTATGACCTCGTCCTCTGGATAAGAAGTTGTGTATGACCTCCTCTGGATAAGTTGTGTATGACTCGTCCTCTGGGATAAGAAGTTGTGTATGACCCGTCCTCTGGGATAAGAAGTTGTGTATGACCCGTCCTCTGGGATGAGAAGTTGTGTATGACCCGTCCTCTGGGATAAGAAGTTGTGTATGACCCGTCCTCTTAGATAAGAAGTTGTGTATGACCCGTCCTCTGGGATGAGAAGTTGTGTATGACCCATCCTCTGGGATAAGAAGTTGTGTATGACTCGTCCTCTGGGATAAGAAGTTGTGTATGACTCGTCCTCTGGGATAAGAAGTTGTGTATGACCCGTCCTTTGGGATAAGAAGTTGTGTATGACTCGTCCTCTGTGATGAGAAGTTGTGTATGACCCGTCCTCTGGGATAAGAAGTTGTGTATGACCCGTCCTCTGGGATACGAAGTTGTGTAAGACTCGTCCTCTGGGATAAGAAGTTGTGTATGACCCGTCCTCTGGGATAAGAAGCTGTGTATGACTCGTCCTCTGTGATAAGAAGTTGTGTATGACTCGTCCTCTGGGATAAGAAGTTGTGTATGACCCGTCCTCTGGGATGAGAAGTTGTGTATGACTCGTCCTCTGGGATAAGAAGTTGTGTATGACTCGTCCTCTGTGATGAGAAGTTGTGTATGACACGTCCTCTGTGATAAGAAGTTGTGTATGACCCGTCCTCTGGGATAGGAAGTTGTGTATGACCCGTCCTCTGTGATGAGAAGTTGTGTATGACCCGTCCTCTGGGATAGGAAGTTGTGTATGACCCGTCCTCTGGGATGAGAAGTCGTGTATGACCCGTCCTCTAGGGATGAGAAGTCGTGTATGACCCGTCCTCTGGGATAAGAAGTTGTGTATGACCCGTCCTCTTAGATAAGAAGTTGTGTATGACCCGTCCTCTGGGATGAGAAGTTGTGTATGACCCATCCTCTGGGATGAGAAGTTGTGTATGACTCGTCCTCTGGTATAAGAAGCTGTGTATGACTCGTCCTCTGGGATAAGAAGTTGTGTATGACCCGTCGTTTGGGATAAGAAGTTGTGTATGACTCGTCCTCTGGGATGAGAAGTTGTGTATGACCCGTCCTCTGGGATAAGAAGTTGTGTATGACTCGTCCTCTGAGATAAGAAGTTGTGTATGACCCGTCCTCTGGGATAAGAAGTTGTGTATGACTCGTCCTGTGGGATAAGAAGTTGTGTATGACTCGTCCTCTAGGATGAGAAGTTGTGTATGACTCGTCCTCTGGGATAAGAAGTTGTGTATGACTCGTCCTCTGTGATGAGAAGTTGTGTATGACCCGTCCTCTGGGATGAGAAGTTGTGTATGACTCGTCCTCTGGGATAAGAAGTTGTGTATGACCCGTCCGTTGGGATAAGAAGTTGTGTATGACTCGTCCTCTGTGATGAGAAGTTGTGTATGACCCGTCCTCTGGGATAAGAAGTTGTGTATGACCCGTCCTCTGGGATAAGTTGTGTATGACTCGTTCTCTGATATGTACCTTTCCCTCACACTGTCACTGACACTTTGCCCATTGTATCAGGAGACATAGCCTTATACTGTGGTAGATTACCGGTTAGTCAGTGGACTTAGGCTTTAAATTGTGGTAAATCATAATTTTTCTGGTGGATTTTTGATTTGGTGAGTTTTTTTTTTCTGATTTATCATCTTTTAGCTTAACTTAGCTTTAAGCTCAGCAAAGCATTTACCTTTCCCTTCTCCCCAAGTTATATTTTATATTTGTACTTTGATAACTCTTGTCTTCTTGTGTTTACAGTGAGGCAAGTGAGAGCTTACCATGTATACAGAGGCAAGTGAGCGTTCACCATGTGTACGGTGAGGCAAGTGAGTGTTTAAACATGTTTGCGGTGAGGCAAGTGAGTGCTTACCATGTATACAGAGAGGCAAGTGAGTGTTTACCATGTTTACAGGGAGGCAAATGAGTGTTTACCATGTTTACAGGGAGGCAAATGAGTGTTTACCATGTTTACAGTTAGGCAAGTGAGTGTTTACCATGTTTACGGTGAGGCAAGTGAGTGTTCATCATGTGTCCGGTGAGGCAAGTGAGTGTTTACCATGTTTACAGTGAGGCTAGTGAGTGTTTACCATGTTTACAGTGAGGCAAGTGAGTGTTTACCATGTTACAGTGAGGTGAGTGTTTACCATGTTTACAGTGAGGCAAGTGAGTGTTTACCATGTTTATAGGGAGGCAAATGAGTGTTTACCATGTTTACGGTAAGGCAAGTGAGTGTTTACCATGTTTACGGTAAGGCAAGTGAGTGTTTACCATGTTTACAGTGAGGCTAGTGAGTGTTTACCATGTTACAGTGAGGTGAGTGTTTATCATGTTTACAGTGAGGCAAGTGAGTGTTTACCATGTTTACAGGGAGGCAAATGAGTGTTTACCATGTTTACAGTGAGGCTAGTGAGTGTTTACCATGTTACAGTGAGGTGAGTGTTTACCATGTATACAGAGAGGCAAGTGAGTGTTTACCCTGTTTACGGCGAGTGTTTGTCTGTGTTTTGGTGTTGCTGGACCACTGGTACATCGTACGAGAGGTGATGACAGCTGGAGAACTCCACCCGGCCTGGTGCGTCCCGCTCTACTGTGGCACACTTAACTCAGGTGCCAGCCACTACTGCCGTGGTGGTGACCGACCCAGGCTGGACCGTTAAGTCAAGGAAGAAGGTGAAGCAGACTCACCAGACTCCCAAACCCAATGAGTCCTATGCTATGACATTGAAGTGTAAGTCGGTCATGGTCACAATTGCCACACAAACAGTCACTCAGTCACGCTCGCTCCACGACTCCTGACACTGACGCTGACGATAATACCCACAAAGACTCGTACTCCAAAGCCACCTGCTCTGTCCGCCACGAAAAGTGAAAGACGACAAGACGAAATTGACAAAACTTTCAAAAGAAACTATGTGGCAGGTCGTCTTGCCTGTGGCTCCAGTGAGGAAGGCTACCTTGACTAAGTCTTCCTAAGTGGAATCTGTGGAAACAATGGACGACAATGCCGCCGCCATGTCCGTGAGCCGATCCCGTCCCCTGGGAAATCGCCCATGTCCCCCCCCCCTCCTCCACTACTAACTCGCCAAAAAGGCTCCCAAGCTGGCCGGTTAAACTGATCTTCAACCACCGTCGCATCCAGCGGCACTGTTGAGGTCCAGGCGATAAGCAAGGATGGGCAGCGGGACGGTGTTCTCACTAAGACGTCCAGATGGAATAATGGATTAGTGAACCTCTGTTGTCAGAGAGGAGTCGTGTTGTCAGACAGGAGTTGTGTTGTCAGAGAGGAATTCTGTTGTCAGAGAGGAGTTCTGTTGTCAGAGAGGAGTTGTGTTGTCAGAGAGTAGCTGTGTTGTCAGAGAGGAGTTGTGTTGTCAGAGAGTAGTTGTGTTGTCAGAGAGGAGTTGTGTTGTCAGAGAGTAGTTGTGTTGTCAGAGAGGAGTTCTGTTGTCAGAGAGTAGTTGTGCTGTCAGAGTTGTGTTCATAAAGTTGTGGCAACAGTTGTACATGCAGTCTGGTGCGCTCATGAAGGACGGATCACAACTGAATGAAGTGAGAGTTTCAGGTTGTGATCGGCTCCTTAGTGAGGCTACACGCGCGCGTGCTGGCCTGTGTGGCGCAGACCTAACCCCAGACGTAGGCACACCTCCAAATCGGTCTCAGTTTTATCTAAGAATATCTTAAGTTGACGCTCAGAATATTCTTAATAACATTTCAGAGTTAATGAGAACAACGTTAGAAAAAATCATAATACGATTACCATTTCCGAATTTTGGCTAAATATTAGCAACAGAGAATTTCTGGCTGAGTTGCAGCCAGTGACACTCCATGATGCAGAGGGAGAGGAAACTAGGAAGGCGAAGGTGTCTTGCTCTTCGTTAAAGATCATTTATATACGAGAAATAGAAATGTTGTAGCCGGTGAGAATGTTGTAGCCGGTGAGAATGTTGTAGCCGGTGAGAATGTTGTAGCCGGTGTGAATGTTGTAGCCGGTATGAATGTTGTAGCCGGTGTGAATGTTGTAGCCGGTATGAATGTTGTAGCTGGTGAGAATGTTGTAGCCAGTGTGAATGTTGTAGCCGGTGAGAATGTTGTAGCTGGTGAGAATGTTGTAGCCGGTGTGAATGTTGTAGCCGGTGTGAATGTTGTAGCCGGTGTGAATGTTGTAGCCGGTGAGAATGTTGTAGCCGGTGTGAATGTTGTAGCCGGTGAGAATGTTGTAGCCGGTGTGAATGTTGTAGCCGGTGTGAATGTTGTAGCCGGTGTGAATGTTGTAGCCGGTGTGAATGTTATAGCTGGTGAGAATGTTGTAGCCGGTGTGAATGTTATAGCTGGTGAGAATGTTGTAGCTGGTGAGAATGTTGTAGTCGGTGAGAATGTTGTAGCCGGTGTGAATGTTGTAGCCGGTGTGAATGTTGTAGCCGGTGTGAATGTTGTAGCCGGTGTGAATGTTGTAGCCGGTGAGAATGTTGTAGCCGGTGTGAATGTTGTAGCCGGTGAGAATGTTGTAGCCGGTGTGAATGTTGTAGCTGGTGAGAATGTTGTAGTCGGTGAGAATGCAGCCGGTGAGAATGTTGTAGCCGGTGAGAATGTTGTAGCCGGTGTGAATGTTGTAGCCGGTGTGAATGTTGTAGCCGGTGAGGAATGCAGCCGGTGAGAAAGTGTAGCAGTGTGAATGTTGTAGCCGGTATGAATGTTGTAGCCGGTGTGAATGTTGTAGCCGGTATGAATGTTGTAGCCGGTATGAATGTTGTAGCCGGTGTGAATGTTGTAGCCAGTGTGAATGTTGTAGCCGGTGAGAATGTTGTAGCCAGTGTGAATGTTGTAGCCGGTGTGAATGTTGTAGCCGGTGAGAATGTTGTAGCCGGTGTGAGATGTTGTAGCCGGTATGAATGTTGTAGCTGGTGAGTGTGAATGTTGTAGCTGGTGAGAATGTTGTAGCCGGTGTGAATGTTGTAGCCGGTGTGAATGTTGTAGCCGGTGAGAATGTTGTAGCCGGTGTGAATGTTGTAGCCGGTGAGAATGTTGTAGCCGGTGTGAATGTTGTAGCTGGTGAGAATGTTGTAGTCGGTGAGAATGCAGCCGGTGAGAATGTTGTAGCCGGTGAGAATGTTGTAGCCGGTGTGAATGTTGTAGCCGGTGTGAATGTTGTAGCCGGTGAGAATGCAGCCGGTGTGAATGATGTAGCCGGTGTGAATGTTGTAGCCGGTGAGAATGTTGTAGCCGGTGTGAATGTTGTAGCCGGTGAGAATGTTGTAGCCGGTGAGAATGTTGTAGCCGGTGTGAATGTTGTAGCTTGTGAGAATGTTGTAGTCGGTGAGAATGCAGCCGGTGAGAATGTTGAAGCCGGTGTGAATGTTGTAGCCGGTGAGAATGTTGTAGCCGGTGTGAATGTTGTAGCCGGTATGAATGTTGTAGCCGGTGTGAATGTTGTAGCCGGTGAGAATGTTGTAGCCGGTGTGAATGTTGTAGCCGGTGTGAACGTTGACTTTCTTTTTGCATAAATCAAAGATAAACTTTGTAAGACAATAACAGTGGGACTAGTTCCCCTCCCCGGCACAGACACCACAGGTAGACGGAAGACTTTAGGATCAGTTAGCAGAGATGTGTAATGACCAAGATTTTATCATAACAGGAGATTTGAACATAACGTTAGTTAGATGTGGAGAATCCCATTTCATTAGCTCCGAGCGCTCGTGGACTCTACCTAAGCGTGCTTGATAACTCCTTAATCCAATTAGTCGGGAAACCAACAAGAAAACATTAGATTTAGTTCTGACTATAATGAGGATCTCGTTAATAATGTTAAAGTTGGAGAGAAGTTTGGTCTCCCAGGACCCACTTGACGCCAGGCCGTGATTACCGACAAATTACCTTTGAGGTCGTTATCAACAACACATGTAATGATGGTCAACATAACAGTGGCCACAAGAGACTTGATTTTAAACGTGCATATTTTAATGATCTTCACATTGCCCTTGACAGACAAACTATGAATGATATGGTCAAGAGAAATGACATAGACGTGGCTTGGAAAAACCTTCAGTAAAACTTTCAAAGCAGTAGAGGGAGGGAACATACGTGTCAATGTGAAGTAGACGATCTCTCTAAAAGTCAAGGTGGTGGAACGGCGAAATAAAAAAGTACCTGTTGTTTGTGAAAGTAACTCAGAAAAAACTCAGGAAATCCAATAACTAACATGATAGAGTAAGTTTTGTAAATTTGAGTAAAGAACGTGAGTTATACGAGAAAGTAAACGTCAATATGAGGCGTATATTGCTGACGATAGTAAAATAAACCATCAAGAGTTTTACAGTTGAGAAAGAAGCATGAGAGTCATTGCCTAGTCAAGAGCTTCAGTGGTTACAGAAAACGGTGACTTGGTGCATGACAACGAAGCCATGGCAAAAATATCAAATGACTTTTTTGCATCTGTATCGAAAACACATCCCATATACCGATTCTGGTTTCACTGATAAGACAAGGGAAACGTTCTTCAACGAATTACATAAAAGCTGAAGGCATACTTTCAGCAATGAACGAACTAAAAATAAACAAAGCAGCAGGTCGTGATAAGTTTACCCAAGATCAATGAAAGACGAAAAACGAGATAGTTCAACCTTTGACCGCCCATTCCAATGAGTAACTAGCGACAGGACAAGTACCAGATGAATGGAAGTTTGCAAACGTTGTACCGATAATCGAGAAAGTCACAGCCCGGAGATCATCGGCTTAGTAGCTTCAGGTCTGTAGTTGGAAAACGTATGAAAATCATCATTCAAGATAGAACTGTTAACCATTTGGAGGACCACAGCTTAATACACGATTCTCAGGATGGTTTTCGTCGAAATCGCTTATATCAGACAAAGCTGCTTGATATAATCACTATATATGAGGAAAATAAAGCTGTTGATATCATCTATCCAGATTTTCAGTAAGGTTCTGAATCAAAAGTGACCATAAAAGATTAAGTCACTGATGGGGTTGTATTTCACTGGATAAGAAATTAGTTGGGCGACTGTAAATAAAAAGTTGTGATTAATGGTAGCGCCGCAGCGTGGCTAGACGCGGAGTGCCACAAGGATCGGTCTTGGAACCGGTTCTCTTTTCATATATATATCAGTGATGTTGATAATGGCCTGCAGTGAAAGGTATTGAAATTCGTTGATGATACAAAGCTGTAAGATAAACCTACAAAATAATTTGATCGTTTACAACTTCAAAATAACAGAGACAAACTGGAAGACTGGGCTTATAAGTGGAAAATTAATTCTAACATCGATAAGTGCAAAGCTGTACATATGTGTAGTAAAAACAAAAAGGCAAGATATAGTATGAATTCGCTTGAACTGCAAAAGATAAACGAGGGAAAATGTACGGGCGTGATAATCTCTGGTGACCTAACACCAAGTTAACACAGAAGCACTGGAAAGAGCAAACAAAATTCTTGGATACATAGGATGGGCCTCAAATCTAAGGCCAGGGAAATCATCCTTACTCTTTACAGTTCATTGGTTTATCTTGAATATTGTGTTCAGTTTTGGTTACCTCCAGAAAAATAAGGAAAAAAATTAGACAGAATGGAGAGAGGACAGCATCAAGCCCCAAGATGATTCCCGGACTGAGCAACAAGTATTGTAAGAACAGATGTAACACTTGAATGTATTTAGCTTAGAAAAGACAAAGTTAAGAGTTGACATAATACAATCATTCACAGTTATCAAAAGCTTTGATAATCTTCATCGATCAAGTTACTTAAAACTTGATTTGTCTGATTTTACTCTTAGTGATGTACATTAACTCGTGGACAAACATTTTACCTCGAATGAGACAAAGTACTTTTTCTTCAGTTGGATTGTTAATATGTGGAATGATAGGACAGTTAGAGTGGTTGAGAACAGTACAACAAGGACGTTTAAGACTAGACTTGGTAAGTACTTCGCTTCAAGTCCCAGTCTTATATTTGTGTCTCTGGTCACAATGGCAGTTAGCAGGTTACTCTGAACCATCTGTGTAGCTTCTGACTCATACTACACTAATCTGTGAGTCTAATATCTTCCACTATCACAAACAGCCTCGTGAAGGATCCAGTGGTCTGTTGATGCATGAATTCCTTTGTACTACTGTCACTGTTGCTTGCATTACTGTATATTGGCCATCAGTTATTTATCTACAAGAGACCAATCTGAACAGCACAGTCGAGGATTCTGCTGTTTTAGATAACTATGACCCGTATAGAAGATCATGGGGCAGCCATCTAGCTACACCAAAGCTTACCCCATACAGACAAGAGTGACTTTAAATTCTACTCCAAAACCTGTCGCATGTAGAGTCACATTTAATAAAAAAATTTCAATTTATTGTTCCGGTTCCAATGTACTTGATGATAATGAGCTGACTTCACTTTTCAGACAATCGCCTCCCCCCCAAAAAAAAAAATAAAATGAATGAAAAATAAAAGATAAAATTAGAAAGATAATTCTTGGAGACTTCAACGCTCAATTTCATCAGTGGGGAAGTAAATTGACACTGTGGAGGGAAATGAATGGTAAATTATATAGTTAACTCCAACCTGAAATCTTTGAGCATTGGTCGTGGAACTCGTGTACGTAGTGTGACAAGAAACATCTCAACTATCGACCCATTTTTCTCATCCTCAGTTATATCAAATCCTCTTACGCTTTATTTTGAGTGTATTTCAGAGTCTTCCGTCACGGACAGATGTCCACATCAAGGAAAGGCATTCATGAATTCTGTAGGAAGTGGTAAACCTGTCTTGTAAAATGGGTCATGAATACATACGATGATACGACGACGCCTTGAGATGTGCCACTTCCCAATCTGTCTTCCTTATACACACGACATCCCATCTCCGTTGACATTTAATCGAGAAAGTAAACTGGGCATCTTGCAAAGGTCTGAGATGACATTTACACAAAGGTCAACACTGTAACTAATACCATCCTCAGCGCTGCAGGATTCCTAAGATTCTTACAATATCCACAAAGAACAGAGTTCCTTGGTGGACACCAGATTGCCGAGATGCACTGCTGCAGCACAATACCAACAGCATTGTGTACGAACCAGAGGAGACTCGTGATGCCACATAGAATAGTACAAGCCAAGAGAGACTCCGGACGTGGCTATGTTTCAGCTATCAGTGATAACACTCCCAAGGTCAAGTCTGGTCCACAATAAGGACACTCCCATCAGTCAGGTCTGGTCCACAATAAGGACACTCCCATCAGTCAGGTCTGGTCCACAATAAGGACGCTCCCATCAGTCAGGTCTGGTCCACAATAAGGACGCTCCCATCAGTCAGGTCTGGTCCACAATAAGGACACTCCCATCAGTCTGGTCTGGTCCACAATAAGGACACTCCCATCAGTCAGGTCTGGTCCACAATAAGGACAGCAGTAGGGCCACATACTTGAACGTAGTCATCAAGTGTCACTTGACGTCAGCTGATGGCCTGCGTTTCATTTTTTTTTCAAAGGTCAAAGTTTTTTCAACTGATTTAGGATAAATCTTGTATACTGAATTAAACAATGAACCCCATTTTTCTCAATCAGGTCAGGTTTTTTGAATATGCTAGATTTGAAAAATTACTGATGTCTCGATTGGTATTACTGAACTGGCCTTTATGAGTAATGTTTTTGTACTAACTTGTTATGAGTGCCTTTTCATTTGATAAGGCAACTTCGTTGGTCTACTGCAACAACATGGTTGACCTGACTAAATCAATGTGTTCGCAGTATGACTCTACAGGATGAAGACTTCATTGATTCGTCGAGTAGAAGAAGTCTTAAGGCGGTCCTTCTGAAGAACGACAACAAGCTGACTTTAATCCCTGTCGCACACTCACTTGAAATGAGGGAAACCCACAACAGCACGGGGCACCTGCCGTCCGCTCTCAACCACAACGAACATGATTGGTTGATCTGTGGAGATCTCAGGGTAGTTGGTCTCGTCCTAGGTCTTCAAGGTGGGGACGTACACAAAGCCTTCATATGGTGTGGGACAGCCGGGCAGATGACCAACATTATATGTAGACCAGAATTGCCGTCAAGACAAGCATTACAACCCGGCTCACACAACGTTCTGTCCCACCCTCTGGTCCAGCCACACAAGATTCTACTCCCGTCACTGCACATCAAAAACTCGGCCTCATGAAGAACTTTGTCAAAACACTGGATAATGAAGACACGGGATTCACTTTTCTGCAACAGAAGTTTCCAAGTGTAAGTCGGGAGAAACTGAAGACGGGGATCTTTAATGGTGCCTCAGATACGAGAGCTTATTACGGACGCCCACTTCGATCAAGCATTGAATCCCACACAAGTCTCTGCTTGGCTGGCTATGAAGTCGATCATTGTAAACTTCCTGGTCAACACCGGAGTCCAGATTATAAGTAACTCGTTGCTGAGCTGATGGAGGGTTTCCACCCACTGAGGTGCACGTGGCATGTCAGTACTCCTCCTTAGCTCTCATCCTCTGCATTATTTCCTAAAGAATTGTGGCGACTTCAGTGAAGAGCAGGGAGAACGTTTTCACAAGTAATGGAGGAAGGCTATTAAGGCCGGTGGCACATCACCTTCCTGGCCGGCTACTGCTGCCCTCTAATGTGGTGTCTGCCAAGCAGGCGCGCATGCCCTGCAAGAGGCCATTCATCCCTGATTAACCTATTTTCGTATTTTGTGATATCTTTCTTTACATCTGTATGAAGAACCTGCCATATGGCCACATGTATCCAGCAGCTACATTATCCCACTCGATGAAGCCACTCTGCCAATATAACTAGAAATGAACATTTTTTTTGAAAGTGATTTGTTGTGAAAATTTGACCTGATTGAGAAAAATGGTTGTTTTCAGAATCAGCTTAAGAACCCCAACTAAGAACAGCTGACGTATTCTTGACATTTACAATCACTTGACGTTAACCGATAATTTTTCCCGTAAATAAACACGTGTTTTCGTTTACCCTTCCTTTATAACAATGGCTTTGATTTCACAGATAAATGTTCAACATTTACAATTAACACATACGCTCATTATTTCTTAAGAATCATTAAGAAAAACAAGTGAATTGTGCATACTCGACTTTCTTCCTATACACGATCCACTATTTTTCACACGCTTAAGAAGCATGTTCTCTGTGTCAATCTCGAATGTTAAGAAGAAACTGTAGATAACTAAAACCAAACATAACAATAATCTTGATAATAGAGACTAGTGGAAACCCCCTCCCACGCCCAAGGCCCCGTATAGAGCGTAGGGCAACAAGAAGTAAACAATATGGAATGTCGGTTTTTAACGCCAGGCTAGAACTAACAGTGTGTTGCAATGTCTCATGTAGTACGTATTTATTTTTATGATAAAATTGCAAAGGTCACCTCATCTTTACTGTGTACGGCGCAACGAAGTAGACGACCCCAGATTACATTACAAACTACCACTTGCCAATATTTAATTCCATTATCAATACATAGTTTTCTCTAATATTTTCATTATCTTTATTCACCATTCAGTTATTTTCTCGACTATAGATTTTCTTTGTTGTTACAGGATTACTGTATCGGGAATCTATACCATCAAAAATTATTAAAGGTCGCTGGCCATTAAACCCAACTAAATAGCTAACAATCATGTCCGTCGTGGACATTAGCTGTAATGTATGGTAGTTTATCATCCATGTAGATGTTATCTTAATAATGTATAGTAGTTATCTTAACAATGTATAATAGTTTACCATCATTGTAGATGTTATCATAATAATGTATGGTAGTTTACCATCCTTGTAGATGCTATCATAACAATGCATGGTAGTTTACCATCATTGTAGATGTTATCATGATAATGTATGGTAGTTTACCATCCTTGTAGATGTTATCATAACAATGCATGGTAGTTTACCATCCTTGTAGATGTTATCTTAACAATGTATAATAGTTTACCATCCTTGTAGATGTTATCATAACAGTGTATGGTAGTTTACCATCCTTGTAGATGTTATCATAACAATGTATGGTAGTTTGAATCCTTGAAGATGTTATCATAATGTATGGAAATTTACCATCCTTGTAGATGTTACCACAACAATGTTTACCATCCTTGTAGCTGTTATCATAACAATGTATGGTAGTTTCCCGTCCTTGTAGATGTTATCATAATGAATGGTAGTTTACCATCCTTGTAGATGTTATCATAATGTATGGTAATTTGCTATCCTAGTAGATGTTATCATAACAATGTATGGTAATATACCATCTATGTAGATGTTATTATCACAATGTGTGGTAGTTTATCATCATTGCAGATGTTATCATAAATTTTTTTTGTAGTTTACCATCCTTGTAGATCTTATCATAACAATGTATGGTATATTGCCATCCTTGTAGATGTTATCATAGCAATGTATGGTAGTTCACCATCCTTGTAAATGTTATCATAGCTATGTATGGTAGATTGCTATCCTTGTAGATGTTATCATAACAATGCATGGTAGATTGCCATCCTTGTAGATGTTATCATAACAATGTATGGTAATTTACCATCATTGTAGATGTTATTATAACAATGTATGTTAGTTTACCAACTTTGTAGATGTTATCAAAACAATGTATTGTAGTTTACCATCTATGTAGATGCTATCATAACAATGTATGGTAGTTTACCATCCTTGTAGATGTTATCATAACAATGTATGGTAGTTTGCCATCCTTGTATATGTTATCATAAAAATGTATGGAAGTTTAACATCCTTGTAGATGTTATCATAGCAATGTATGGTAGTTTGCCATCCTTGAAGATGTTGTCATAACAATGTATGGTAGTTTGCAATCCTTGTAGATATTATAGTAATAATGTATGGTAATTTGCCATCTTTATAGACATTATCATAACAATGTATGGTAGTTTACCATCCTTGGAGATGTTATCATAACAATGTATGGTAGTTTGCCATCCTTGTAGATGTAAACAAAACAATGTATGGTAGTTTACCACCCTTGTAGATGTTATCATATCAATGTATGGTAGTTTACCATCAATGTAGATGTTATCATAACAATGTATGGAAGTTTGCCATCCTTGTAGATGTTATCATAGCACTGTATGATAGTTTACCATCCTTGTAGACGTTATCATAACAATGTATGGCAGTTTACAATCCTTGTAGATGTTATCATAATGTATGGTAGTTTGCCATCCTTGTAGATGTTATCATAACAATACATGGTAGTTTGTCATCCTTGTAGATGTTATCACAACAATGTAAGGTAGTTTGCCATCCTGGTAGATGTTATCATAAAAATGTATGGTAGTTTGCCATTCTTGTAGATGCTATCAAAACAACGTATGGTAGTTTACCACCCTTGTAGGTGCTATCATAACAATGTATGGTAGTTTACCATCCTTGTAGATGTTATCATAACAATGTTAGTTTGCCATCATTGTAGATGCTATCATAACAATGTATGATAGTTTACCATCCTTGTAGATTTTATCATAACAGTGTATGGTAGTTTGCCATCCATGTAGATGTTATCATAACAATGTATGATAGTTTGCCATCCTTGTAGATATTATCATGACAATATGTGGTAGTTTGCCATCCTTATAGATGTTATCATGATAAAGTATGGTAGTTTGCCATCTTTAAAGATGTTATCATAAAAATGTATGGTAGTTTATCATCCTTGTACATTCTATCATAACAATGTGTGGTAGTTTGCCATTCTTGTAGATGTAATCAAATTTGTTTCGTAGTTTACCACCCTTGTAGATGTTATCATAACAATATATGGTAGTTTACCATCATTGTAGATGTCACCATAACAATGTATGGTAGTTTCCCATCCCTGTAGATGTTATCACAACAATATATGATAGATTACCATCCTTGTAGATGTTATCATAACAATGTATGGCAGTTTACAGTCTTGGTATATGTTATCATAGCAATGTATGGTAGTTTGAAAAACTTTTAGATGTTATCATAACAATGTATGGTTGTTAACCATCCTTGTACATGTTATCATAATAAATGTATGGTAGTTTGCCATCCTTGTAGATGTTATCAAAACTATGTATGGTAGTTTAGCACCCTTGTAGATGTTATCATATCAATGTATGGTAGTTTACCATCATTGTGGAATTTATCATAACTATTTACGGTAGTTTGCAATCCTTGTAGATGTTATCATAACAATGTATGGTAGTTTGCCATCCTTGTAGATGTTATCATAACAATGTATGATAGTTTGCCATCCCTGTAAATGTTATCATAATATAAGGTACTTTTCCATCCTCGTAGATGTTATCAAAACAATGTATGGGAGTTTACCACCCTTGCAGATGTTATCATAACAATTTATGGTAGTTTACCATCCGTGTAGATGTTATCATAACAATGTATGGTAGTTTACCATCATTGTAGATGTTACCATAACAATGAACAGTAATTTGCCATCCTTGTAGATGTTATCATAACAATGTATGGTAGTTTGCCATCCTTCTAAATGTTATTATAATATAAGGTACTTTGCCATCGTCGTAGATGTTATCAAAACAATGTATGGTAGTTTACCACCCTTGTAGATGTTATCATAACAATTTATGGTAGTTTCCCACCCTTGTAGATGTTATCATAACAATGTATAGTAGTTTGCCATCCTTGTAGATGTTATAATAACAATGTATGGTAGTTTACAATCCTTGTAGATGTTATCATAACAATGTATGGTAGTTTGCAATCCTTGTAGATGTTATCATAACAATGTATGTTAGTTTGCCATCCTTGTAGATGTTATCATAACAATGTATGGTAGTTTGCAATCTTTGTAGATGTTATCATAACAATGTATGGTAGTTTGAAAAACTTTTAGATGTTATCATAACAATGTATAGTTGTTAACCATCCTTGTAGATGTTATCATATCAATGTATGTTAGTTTGCCGTCCTTGTAGATGTTATCAAAACAATGTATGGTAGTTTTCCATCCTTGTGAATGCTATCATAACAATGTATGGTAGTTTACCATCCTTGTAGATGTTATCATAATGTATGGTAGTTTGCTATCCTTGTAGATGTCATTACAATTTATGGTAGTTTGCAATCCTTGTAGATGTTATCATAAAAATGTATGGTAGTTTGCAATAGTTGTAGATGTTACCATAATAATGTATGGTAGTTTGCTATCCTTGTAGGTGTTATCATGACAATGTATGGTAACTTACCATCCTTGTAGATGTTATCATAATAATGTATGGCAGTTTGACATCCTTGTAGAATTTATCATAACAATGCATGGTAGTTTATCATCATTGTCGATGTTATCATGTCAATGTATGGTAGTTTCAATCCTTGTAGATGTTATCATAACGATGTATGGAAGTTTACCATCCTTGTAGTTGTTATCATAACAATGCATGGTAGTTTACCATCCTTGTAGATGTTATCATAACAATATATGGTTGTCTGTCATACTTGCAGATGTTATCATAACAATGTATGGTAGTTTACGAACCTTATAGATGTTATCATAACAATGTAGATGTTATAAAATTAATGTGTGCTCGTTTACCATCGTTGTATATGCTATCATAAAAATGTTTGCTTGTTTACCATCCTTGTAGTTTTTATCATAAGAATGTATGGTAGTTCACCATCCTTGTAGATTTTATCATACCAATGTATGGTCGTTTGCCATCCTAGTAGATGATATCATACCAATGTATGGTAGTTTACCATCCATGTAGATGTTATCATAACAATGTATGGTAGATTACAATGCTCGTAGATGCTATCATAGCAAAGTATGGTAATTTGGAATCCTTGTAGATATTATCATAACAATGTATGGTAGTTAACCATCCTTGTAGATGTAATCATATCAATGTATGGTGGTTTACCATCCTTATAGATGTTATCATAACTATGTATGGTTGTTTGTCATCCTTGTAGATGCTATCATAACAACTTATGGTTGTTTGTCATCCTTGTAGATGTTATCATAACAATGTATGGTAGTTTAACTTTCCTGTAGATGTTTTCATAACAATGTATGGTAGTTTACCATCTTTGTAGATTTTATCATAACAATGAATTGTTGCTTGTCATCCTTGTAGATGTTGTCATACCAATGTATGGCAGTTTAACTTTCCTGTAGATGTTTTCATAACAATGTATGGTAGTTTACCATCCTTGTAGATGTTATCATAACAATGTATGGTAGTTTACCATTATTGTAGATGTTATCCTAACAATGTATGGTAGTTTGCCATTATTGTACAAGTTATCATATCAATGTATGGTAGCTTAGCATCCTTGTACATGTTATCATAACAATGTTTGGTGGTTTACAATTCTTTTAGATGTTATCATAACAATGTATGGTAGTTTGCAATCCTTGTAGATATTATCATAATGTATGGTAGTTAGCCATCCTTGTAGAGGTTATCATAAAAATGTATGATAGTTTACCATCCTTATAGATGTTATCATACCAATGTATGGTTGTTTGTCATCCTTGGAGATGTAATCATAACAATATATGGTAGTTTGCCATCCTTGTATATGTTATAATAACAATGTATGGTAGTTTGCTATCCTTGTAGATGTTATCATAACAATGTATGGTAGATTACAATGCTCGTAGATGTTATCATAGCAAAGTATGGCAATTTGGAATCATTGTAGATATTATCATAACAATGTATGGTAGTTTGCCATCCTTGTAGATGTTATAATAACAATGTATGGTAGTTTGCTATCCTTGTAGATGTTATCGTAACAATGTATGGTAGATTACAATGCTCGTAGATGTTATCATAGCAAAGTATGGCAATTTGGAATCATTGTAGATGTTATCATAACAATGTATGGTAGTTTGCCATCCTTGTAGATGTTATAATAACAATGTATGGTAGTTTGCTATCCTTGTAGATGTTATCATAACGATGAAAATAATAATTGATCTTCACGGATGATGACGATCCAAGTAACGGGTAGTGTAGGGGAGGATGTGACGGGTGGTGTTGGAAGGGTGTGACGGTTGGTGTGGAAAGGATGTGACGGGTGGTGTTGCGTAGGGTGTGACGGGTGGTATAGGGGTGACAGGTGGTGTTGGGAGGGTACGGTTGGTGTTAGAAAGGATGTGACGGTGTTGTTAGGAGGTTGTGACGGATGATGTTGGGGAGGATGTAACGGGTGTTGTTGCGGAAGGTGTAACGGCAGGTGTTGGAGAAGTTGTGACGGGTGGTGTTGGGAGGTTGTGACGGGTGGTGTTGGGAGGTTGTGACGGTTGGTGTTGGGAGGTTGTGACGGTTGGTGTTGGGAGGTTGTGACGGGTGGTGTTGGGAGGTTGTGACGGGTGGTATTGGGGAAGATGTGACGGGTGATGTTGGGAGGTTGTGACGGATGGTGTTGACTAGGCTGTGTCGGGTGGTGTTAGGAGGGTGTGACGGGTATTGATGGGAGGTTGTGACGGGTGGTGTTGGGAGGCTGTGACGGGTGGCGTTGGGAGGATGTGACGGATGGTGTTGGAGAGGGTGTAACGGGAGGTGCTGGAAAGGATATGAAGGGTGGTGTTGCGTAGGATGTAAATGATGGTGTTGGAAGGTTGTGAAGGGTAGTGTTGGGTAATGCGTGACGGGTTGTTTTGGGGAGGGTGTAACGAGTGGTGTTGGAAAGTTGTGACGGGTGGTGTTGGGGGTTGTGACGGGTGGCTTTGGGAGGTTGTGACGGGTGGTGTTGGGAGGATGTGACGGGTAGTGTTGGGAGGGTGTGACAGGTAGTGTTGGGGAGGGTGTGACAGGTAGTGTTGGGGAGGGTGTGACAGGTAGTGTTGGGGAGGGTGTGACAGGAGTTATTGGAAGGTTGTGACGGATGGTGTTGGGATGATGTTACGGGTGGTGTTGAGGAGCTTGTGACAGGTGGTGTTGGGAGGGTGTGACGGGTGGTGTTGGAGGCTGTGACGGGTGGTGTTGGGAGGGTATGACGGATGGTGTTGGGAGAGTGTGACGGGTGGTGTTGGGAGAGTGTGACGGGAGGTGTTGGAGATGGTGTGATGGGTGGTGTTAGGTTGGTTGTGACGGGTGGTGTTGGGCATGGTGTGAGGGGTGATGTTGGGGAGTATGTGACGGATGTTGGGTGGATGTGACAGGTCGTGTTGGGAGGGTGTGACGGGTGGTGTTGGGATGTTGTGACTTGTGGTGCTGGGAAGGTGTGACGGGTGGTGTTAGGAGTTTGTGACGGGCTGTGTTGGGGAGGGTGTGACGGGTGGTGTTGGTGAGGGTTTGACAGGTGGTGTTGGGGACGTTGTGACGGGTGGTGTCGGGATAGTGTAACGGTTGGTGTTGTTGATGGTGTGATGGGTGGTGTTGGGGATGGTGTGACGGGTGGTGTTGGGAGGGTGTGACGGGTGGTGTTGGGGATGGTGTGACGGGTGGTGTTGGGGATGGTGTGACGGGTGGTGTTGGGAGGTTGTGACGGGTGATGTTGGTGAGGGTGCGACGGGTGGTGTTGGAGAGGGTGTGACGGGTGGTGTTGGGGAGGGTGTGACGGGTGGTGTTGGGGAGGGTGTGACGGTGTTATTGGGAAGGGGTGACGGGTGGATGTTGGGGGAGGGGTAGTGACGGGTGGGTGTTGGGGAGGGTGTGACGGGTGGTGTTGGGGAGGGTGTGACGGGTGGTGTTGGGAGGGTTTGACGAGTGGTGTTGGAGAGGATGTGACGGGTGGTGTTGGAGAGGGTGTGACGGGTGGTGTTGGGAGGGTGTGACGGGTGATGTTGGGGAGGGTGTGACGGGTGGTGTTGGAGAGGTGTGTACTGTGGTGTTGGGAGGGTGTGACGGGTGGCGTTGTGAGGGTGTGACGGGTGATGTTGGGGAGGGTGTGACGGGTGGTGTTGGAGAGGGTGTGACGGGTGGTGTTGGGAGGATGTGACGGGTGGCGTTGTGAGGGTGTGACGGGTGATGTTGGGGAGGGTTTGACGGGTGGTGTTAGGAGATGGGTGTGTCGGGTGGAGTGGTTGGGGAGGGTGTGACGGGTGGTGTTGGGGAGGTGTGACGGTGGTGTTGGGAGGGAGGTGTGACGGGTGGTGTTGGGGATGATGTGACGGGTGGTGTTGGGATGGTGTGACGGGTGGTGTTGGGGATGGTGTGACGGGTGGTGTTGGGGATGGTGTGACGGGTGGTGTTGGGGATGGGTGTGACGGGTGGTGGTTGGGGAGGTGTGACGGGTGGTGTTGGGGATGGTGTGACGGGTGGTGTTGGGGATGGTGTGACGGGTGGTGTTGGGGATGGTGTGACGGGTGGTGTTGGGGATGGTGTGACGGGTGGTGTTGGGGATGGTGTGACGGGTGGTGTTGGGGAGGGTGTGACGGGTGGTGTTGGGGAGGGTTTGACGTGGTGTTGGAGGTTGTGACGGGTGGTTGTGGAGAGGGTGTGACGGGTTGTTGGGTGGGGTGTGTAGGGTGAGTTGGCAGGGTATGCTGTACGGTAGTGTGTTGGAGAGTGAGGTGTGAGTGGTGTTGGGAGGGTGTGCAGACGGGGGGTGTTGGGGAGGTGTGACGGGGTGGTGTTGGGGAGGGTGTGACGGGTGGGGTTGGGGAGGGTGTGACGGGTGGTGTTGGGGAGGGTGTGACGGGTGGTATTGGGAAGGGTGTGACGGGTGGATGTTGGGGAGGGTGTGACGGGTGGTGTTGGGGAGGGTGTGACGGGTGGTGTTGGGGAGGGTGTGACGGGTGGTGTTGTGAGGGTGTTATGATGCCAGGGGGCTGACTTACAGGTTGGGGTGGAGGTTGTAGCAGCGTGAGGTCAGGTGGCCACAGATAATGCTGTACGGGAAGATCCTGTGTTGGTCAGGTGGCCACAGATAATGCTGTACGGGAAGATCCTGTGTTGGGCGGGTTCTGTGTGCCAGGCCACGGGCAGGTGGGGGACCCTCCACGATGCAGTACACTTATACTTTATCAATACTACAGAGTAAACCAGTAGCTCAGGACCAAGACTCTCAAGTAGATTACTTAAGATAAGTTCTTATGGATGTGGAAGATGAAACGAAGTTCGGCCTCTCCTACTTCACAATAATTAAGTAAGCAATGCACAACCCTTACCTCTCACAACCCAGACCTACAACCCTTACCTCTCACAACCCAGACCTACAACCCTTACCTCTCACAACCCAGACCTACAACTCTTACCTCTCACAACCCAGACCTACAACCCTTACCTCTCACAACCCAGACCTACAACTCTTACCTCTCACAACCCAGACCTACAACCCTGACCTCTCACAACCCAGACCTACAACTCTTACCTCTTACAACCCAGACCTACAACTCTTACCTCTTACAACCCAGACCTACAACTCTTACCTCTCACAACCCAGACCTACAACCCTTACCTCTCACAACCCAGACCTACAACCCTTACCTCTCACAACCCAGACCTACAACCCTTACCTCTCACAACCCAGACCTACAACCCTTACCTCTCACAACCCAGACCTACAACTCTTACCTCTCACAACCCAGACCTACAACCCTTACCTCTCACAACCCAGACCTACAACTCTTACCTCTCACAACCCAGACCTACAACCCTTACCTCTTACAACCCAGAACTACAACTCTTACCTCTTACAACCCAGACCTACAACCCTTACCTCTCACAACCCAGACCTACAACTCTTACCTCTCACAACCCAGACCTACAACTCTTACCTCTTACAACCCAGACCTACAACTCTTACCTCTTACAACCCAGAACTACAACTCTTACCTCTCACAACCCAGACCTACAACTCTTACCTCTCACAACCCAGACCTACAACCCTTACCTCTCACAACCCAGACCTACAACCCTTACCTCTCACAACCCAGACCTACAACTCTTACCTCTCACAACCCAGACCTACAACCCTTACCTCTCACAACCCAGACCTACAACCCTTACCTCTCACAACCCAGACCTACGACCCTTACCTCTCACAACCCAGACCTACAACTCTTACCTCTTACAACCCAGACCTACAAGTAGCTGACATAACCAAGCTCACGTGTTCTTGGTCAGCAGCAACATCAGTGCTCTGGACATCTGGATGTTTCCAACGTGATGTTGGGTGACTGAGTTTCGTCAGCCTTGATGACACATATGATACATCAAGACATGATCACCAGGTACATACGCTCATATGAACATAGGAACACGTACATACATGAATGTCTACACACATAGAAGATTGTACACGCTCACTACCCTGACCAACAGCCGATATGTTTCACAGATGAAAGTAGTTAATCTTCAATAATCCATCTTGGGCACAGATGACGCATACAACGCTGGAAGTTATGTGGCTGTAGTTGTGAAGTAGGTCTGGCCATGTATGCCTTGCATTGGTTGTGGCGCTGTGTGGCTCTGAGGCAAACTGTGCTACGCGCCCGCCACCCCACCCTCGCTGGAGGGCTTCCCGATCTGAAGCCTTTAACACTCACTCTTCCTGGAATCTCTTACGAGACGTCTGCTGCACCACACAGGGTCACGCTGAGTGAACTATGCGGCCTCGTCACACATGTGGAACTACCGAACTACCGAAGTGATGCCTCGAGAATGCAACATTGGAATGTCATTGATGAGAATGTGACACTGTCGACTTTCGTGCTGTGCAGCTGTGTGGCTGACCTGATGGTGATGAGGAGTGGAGGATGATCACACAGCCGTCAATGATGAGCTTAAGAGTTGATGTGTTGGATGATGGCAACTTGGTGCCGTCACATCCAGATGAAGAAGCGAGAACAACATGAAACATCTTCTGAGATGTGTAAACTACAAGAAACATGAGTGGCAGCTGTGTTGTTACTGTAGATTGTTGTTATCTTGCTACAGTGCTACACACAGTGAGTACAGCAGTGCTACACACAGTGTCTACAGCAGTGGTACACACAGTGACTACAGCAGTGCTACACACAGTGAGTACAGCAGTGCTACACACAGTGACTACAGCAGTGCTACACACAGTGTCTACAGCAGTGCTACACACAGTGACTACAGTAGTGCTACACACAGTGAGTACAGCAGTGCTACACACAGTGTTGTTGTTTCCTGTGTGAATGGGACAATCGAGCGAAGACTTTCCCTTACAACACGAGTGATTGGGTGGGCTGCCTGACAGTCGCTGGAACCAGAGAACGTCCAGTACATATCACCAGGAGGATCAAACCAGATTGTGTTACCTTCTGTGTACATCAAACTCACGAAGAACTTGGTTAATGTTATGGATGATTCCGGTATCAAGTCCCTCCCTGCAGGAGAAGTTCCCAAGGCTCAGTGAGACGAGGATCAAGGAGGGTGTGATCCTCGGTCCTCGAGCTCTTCAGACACCAGAGGACAGTGCGGAGTGCTCTCCAGCTGATAGCAACAACTTTCTACGAAATATCAAGGCTGACAGCTACAAGGAACTTGTAGATACATGTTGTTATCTTTCAGAAATGGGCTTCATTCATGTCTTTACAGATACATTTTTCCCACACACACCTTCATTATTTTCCTGTTAACTGCGGCACAGCGAGCGATGAGAACGGCGAACGTTTCCATCAAGACATCTGGCGATCGAGTAACGGTAACAGGGGAAGTGGAGGTCAGCGATGTTAAGCGCTGGACGGTAACAAGCGATGCTCCAGCACTTGTATACAAACGACAAGCGAAGAAGCATCGCGTTGATCGAGGTAAAGCAGTGAGTGTAGCCTGTGTCACCAGCGTGTAGCACATGGAAAACGCGAGATCTTTTCTTGGAAACCGGAGCCAAGTGGACGTGTTCATGGTCCTTGTAGTGTTCAGCGTCCCAACACCTATATGGGGAAACACATGTCATCTCCAAAAGATTAAATGAGTCAAAATTTGTTGATCAGTTATCAATCATACACATACATACTTTTACCACTAAATACACACACACACATACACACACACGCACACACACACACACGCACACACACACACACACACACACACACACACACACACACACACACACACACACACACACACACACACACACACAGACATATACACACACAAAAAAAGAAAAAAGAAAAGAAAGAAAAGCACTCCATAGCCCCAGCATTAGTGACATGGAATGAGGAGGAGCATCTCTGGGAGCATTGAAATATCTAGTTGGTACATAAACAAACTTCCAGAGTCTGGCTCATAAAAGACTCACTGTCATGATGAAATCTCACTACGTGTGCTGGGGACGTGTCCACATACACATGACAAACCACATCAAATGCTGCTCAAGATGGATGAAGGCAAAGTGTACAGGGATAGGAAGACGGTAAAGGTCGTACCTGTCTTTAAGAAAGGAGACAGAGAGGATCCGCTGAACTGGAGATCGGCCTCCGTGACGCGTGTGGTGGTGGTCTACATAGTACTGGTAGAGATGATCAGGAAGCAAATGTGTAATATTCCAGAGGAAAGACTACCTGAGGGATAGCATAGTTTCAGAGGAAGAAGGTCTTATGCAATGAACCCAAATATATTTCTACGAGAGAGTGAGCTCTGTTCCCGACGAATGAGAAAGCTGGATGGATAGCCGGTATCTGGATTGCCAGGAAATATATCACGTTACCACAAATGAGGCTTATGATAGAAGTGGATCTCCAGGATGAAATACGAGGGAAATTCCTGCGATGAATGAAAGATTATCTTAGTGGAGGGAGAGGAAGGACACATGTCAGGGGAGACGTTTCGAAATGGGTTAAGATCTCCCGAGTGGAGTGTGGCATCTTGTGTACTGGGACCACTGCTGTTCTTGACTGAGGCAAAACCTGAACACACCCTTCAACTTTATAGGCCAGTTTGACAACGTAACTTGTGAACAGTTCTCGCAATGATTCAGGGAAAGAACAACCAGAGGAAAATACATGAATTAGAGGAGAAATGATGTGTTTATATATATATATATATATATATATATATATATATATATATATATATATATATATATATATATATATATATATATATATATATATATATATTTTTTTTTTTTTTTTTTTTTTTTTTTTGCCGCTGTCTCCCGCGTTTGCGAGGTAGCGCAAGGAAAAAGACGAAAGAAATGGCCCAACCCACCCCCATACACATGTATATACATACGTCCACACACGCAAATATACATACCTACACAGCTTTCCATGGTTTACCCCAGACGCTTCACATGCCTTGATTCAATCCACTGACAGCACGTCAACCCCGGTATACCACATCGCTCCAATTCACTCTATTCCTTGCCCTCCTTTCACCCTCCTGCATGTTCAGGCCCCGATCACACAAAATCTTTTTCACTCCATCTTTCCACCTCCAATTTGGTCTCCCTCTTCTCCTCGTTCCCTCCACCTCCGACACATATATCCTCTTGGTTAATCTTTCCTCACTCATTCTCTCCATGTGCCCAAACCATTTCAAAACACCCTCTTCTGCTCTCTCAACCACGCTCTTTTTATTTCCACACATCTCTCTTACCCTTACGTTACTTACTCGATCAAACCACCTCACACTACACATTGTCCTCAAACATCTCATTTCCAGCACATCCATCCTCCTGCGCACAACTCTATCCATAGCCCACGCCTCGCAACCATACAACATTGTTGGTACCACTATTCCTTCAAACATACCCATTTTTGCTTTCCGAGATAATGTTCTCGACTTCCACACATTCTTCAAGGCTCGCAGAATTTCCGCCCCCTCCCCCACCCTATGATCCACTTCCGCTTCCATGGTTCCATCCGCTGCCAGATCCACTCCCAGATATCTAAAACACTTCACTTCCTCCAGTTTTTCTCCTTTCAAACTCACCTCCCAATTGACTCGACCCTCAACCCTACCGTACCTAATAACCTTGCTCTTATTCACATTTACTCTTAACTTTCTTCTTTCACACACTTTACCAAACTCAGTCACCAGCTTCTGCAGTTTCTCACAAGAATCAGCCACCAGCGCTGTATCATCAGCGAACAACAACTGACTCACTTCCCAAGCTCTCTCATCCCCAACAGACTTCATACTTGCCCCTCTTTCCAAAACTCTTGCATTTACCTCCCTAACAACCCCATCCATAAACAAATTAAACAACCATGGAGACATCACACACCCCTGCCGCAAACCTACATTCACTGAGAACCAATCACTTTCCTCTCTTCCTACACGTACACATGCCTTACATCCTCGATAAAAACTTTTCACTGCTTCTAACAACTTGCCTCCCACACCATATATTCTTAATACCTTCCACAGAGCATCTCTATCAACTCTATCATATGCCTTCTCCAGATGCATAAATGCTACATACAAATCCATTTGCTTATCTAAGTATTTCTCACATACATTCTTCAAAGCAAACACCTGATCCACACATCCTCTACCACTTCTGAAGCCACACTGCTCTTCCCCAATCTGATGCTCTGTACATGCCTTCACCCTCTCAATCAATACCCTCCCACATAATTTACCAGGAATACTCAACAAACTTATACCTCTGTAATTTGAGCACTCACTCTTATCCCCTTTGCCTTTGTACAATGGCACTATGCACGCATTCCGCCAATCCTCAGGCACCTCACCATGAGTCATACATACATTAAATAACCTTACCAACCACTCAACAATACAGTCACCCCCTTTTTTTAATAAATTCCACTGCAATACCATCCAAACCCGCTGCCTTGCCGGCTTTCATCTTCCGCAAAGCTTTTACTACCTCTTCTCTGTTTACTAAATCATTTTCCCTAACCCTCTCACTTTGCACACCACCTCGACCAAAACACCCTATATCTGCCACTCTATCATCAAACACATTCAACAAACCTTCAAAATACTCACTCCATTTCCTTCTCACATCACCACTACTTGTTATCACCTCCCCCATTTCCGCCCTTCACTGAAGTTCCCATTTGCTCCCTTGTCTTACGCAGTTTATTTACCTCCTTCCAGAACATCTTTTTATTCTCCCTAAAATTTAATGATACTCTCTCACCCCAACTCTCATTTGCCCTTTTTTTCACCTCTTGCACCTTTCTCTTGACCTCCTGTCTCTTTCTTTTATACGTCTCCCACTCAATTGCATTTTTTCCCTGCAAAAATCGTCCAAATGCCTCTCTCTTCTCTTTCACTAATACTCTTACTTCTTCATCCCACCACTCACTACCCTTTCTAATCAACCCACCTCCCACTCTTCTCATGCCACAAGCATCTTTTGCGCAATCCATCACTGATTCCCTAAATACATCCCATTCCTCCCCCACTCCCCTTACTTCCATTGTTCTCACCTTTTTCCATTCTGTACTCAGTCTCTCCTGGTACTTCCTCACACAGAAGTAGTAGAGGATGTGTGGATCAGGTGTTTGCTTTGAAGAATGTATATGAGAAATACTTAGAAAAGCAAATGGATTTTTTTGTAGCATTTATGGATCTGGAGAAGGCATATGATAGAGTTGATAGAGATGCTCTGTGGAAGGTACTAAGAATATATGGTGTCGGAGGCAATTTGTTAGAAGCAGTGAAAAGTTTTTATCGAGGATGTAAGGCATGTGTACGTGTAGGAAGAGAGGAAAGTGATTGGTTCTCAGTGAATGTAGGTTTGCGGCAGGGGTGTGTGATGTCTCCATGGTTGTTTAATTTGCTTATGGATGGGGTTGTTAGGGAGGTGAATGCAAGAGTTTTGGAAAGAGGGGCAAGTATGAAGTCTTTTGTGGATGAGAGAGCTTGGGAAGTGAGTCAGTTGTTGTTCGCTGATGATACAGCGCTGGTGGCTGATTCATGTGAGAAACTGCAGAAGCTGGTGACTGAGTTTGGTAAAGTGTGTGAAAGAAGAAAGTTAAGAGTAAATGTGAATAAGGGCAATGTTATTAGGTACAGTAGGGTTGAGGGTCAAGTCAATTGGGAGGTAAGTTTGAATGGAGAATAACTGGAGGAAGTAAAGTGTTTTCGGTATCTGGGAGTGGATCTGGCAGCGGATGGAACCATGGAAGCGGAAGTGAATCATAGGGTGGGGGAGGGGGCGAATTTCCTGGGAGCCTTGAAGAATGTGTGGAAGTCGAGAACATTATCTTCGAAAGCAAAAATGGGTATGTTTGAAGGAATAGTGGTTCCAACAATGTTGTATAGTTGCGAGGTGTGGGCTATGGATAGAGTTGTGCGCAGGAGGGTGGATGTGCTGGAAATGAGATGTTTGAGGACAATATATGGTGTTAGGTGGTTTGATCGAGTAAGTAATGTAAGGGTAAGAGAGATGTGTGGAAATAAAAAGAGCGTGGTTGAGATAGCAGAAGAGTGTGTTTTGAAATGGTTTGGGCACATGGAGAGAATGAGTGAGGAAAGATTGACCAAGAAGATATATGTGTCGGAGGTGGAGGGAACGAGAAGTGGGAGACCAAATTGGAGGTGGAAAGATGGAATGAAAAAGATTTTGAGTGATCGGGGCCTGAACATGCAGGAGGGTGAAAGACGTGGAAGGAATGGAGTGAATTGGAAAGATGTGGTATACCGGGGTCGACGGGCTAATAATGAATTGAACCAGGGCACGTGAATCGTTTGGGTAAACCATGAAAAGTTTTGTGGGGCCTGGATGCGGAAAGGGAGCTGTGGTTTCGGTGCATTATACATGACAGCTAGAGACTGAGTGTGAACGAATGTGGCCTTTGTTGTCTTTTCTAAGCGCTCCCTTTCGCACATGCGAGGGGAGGGGCTTGTCATTTCATGTGTGTCGGGGTAGTGACGGGAATGAATAAGGGTAGACAGTATGAATTTTGTACATGTCTATATGTGTATGTCTGTGTGTGTATATATATGTATACGTTGAAATGTATAAGGATGTATATGTGCGTGTGTTGACGTGTTTGTATATACATGTGTATGTGGGTTGGTTGGGCCATTCTTTCGTCTGTTTCCTTGCGCTACCTCACTAACGCGGGAGACATCGACAAAGCATAGCAAATAAAGATATATATATATATATATATATATATATATATATATATATATATATATATATATATATATATATATATATATATATATATATATATATTTTTTTTTTTTTTTTTGCTTTGTCTCTGTCTCCCGCGTTTGCGAGGTAGCGCAAGGAAACAGACGAAAGAAATGGCCCAACCCACCCCCATACACATGTATATACATACGTCCACATACGCAAATATACATACCTACACAGCTTTCCATGGTTTACCCCAGACGCTTCACATGCCCTGATTCAATCCACTGACAGCACGTCAACTCCGGTATACCACATCGATACAATTCACTCTATTCCTTGCCCTCCTTTCACCCTCCTGCATGTTCAGGCCCCGATCACTCAAAATCTTTCTCACTCCATCTTTCCACCTCCAATTTGGTCTCCCACTTCTCCTCGTTCCCTCCACCTCCGACACATATATCCTCTTGGTCAATCTTTCCTCACTCATTCTCTCTATGTGCCCAAACCATTTCAAAACACCCTCTTCTGCTCTCTCAACCACGCTCTTTTTATTTCCACACATCTCTTTTACCCTTACGTTACTTACTCGATCAAACCACCTCACACCACACATTGTCCTCAAACATCTCATTACCAGCACATCCATCCTCCTGCGCACAACTCTATCCATAGCCCACGCCTCGCAACCATACAACATTGTTGGAACCACTATTCCTTCAAACATACCCATTTTTGCTTTCCGAGATAATGTTCTCGACTTCCACACATTCTTCAAGGCTCGCAGAATTTTCGCCTCCTCCCCCACCCTATGATCCACTTCCGCTTCCATGGTTCCATCCGCTGCCAGATCCACTCCCAGATATCTAAAACACTTTACTTCCTCCAGTTTTTCTCCATCAAACTTACCTCCCAATTGACTTGACCCTCAACCCTACTGTACCTAATAACCTTGCTCTTATTCACATTTACTCTTAACTTTCTTCTTTCACACACTTTACCAAACTCAGTCACCAGCTTCTGCAGTTTCTCACATGAATCAACCACCAGCGCTGTATCATCAGCGAACAACAACTGACTCACTTCCCAAGCTCTCTCATCCACAACAGACTTCATACTTGCCCCTCTTTCCAAAGCTCTTGCATTCACCTCCCTAACAACCCCATCCATAAACAAATTAAACAACCATGGAGACATCACACACCCCTGCCGCAAACCTACATTCACTGAGAACCAATCACTTTCCTCTCTTCCTACACGTACACGTGCCTTACATCCTCGATAAAAACTTTTCACTGCTTCTAACAACTTGCCTCCCACACCATATATTCTTAATACCTTCCACAGAGCATCTCTATCAACTCTATCATATGCCTTCTCCAGATCCATAAATGCTACATACAAATCCATTTGCTTTCCTAAGTATTTCTCACATACATTCTTCAAAGCAAACACCTGATCCACACATCCTCTACCACTTCTGAAACCACACTGCTCTTCCCCAGTGTGATGCTCTGTACATGCCTTCACCCTCTCGATCAATACCCTCCCATATAATTTACCAGAAATACTCAACAAACTTATGCCTCTGTAATTTGAGCACTCACTCTTATCCCCTTTGCCTTTGTATAATGGCACTATGCACGCATTCCGCCAATCCTCAGGCACCTCACCATGAGTCATACATACATTAAATAACCTTACCAACCAGTCAATAATACAGTCACCCCCTTATTTAATAAATTCCACTGCAATACCATCCAAATCTGCTGCCTTGCCGGCTTTCATCTTCCGCAAAGCTTTTACTACCTCTTCTCTGTTTACCAAATCATTTTACCTAACCCTCTCAGGTTGCACACCACCTCGACCAAAACACCCTATATCTGCCACTCTATCATCAAACACATTGAACAAACCTTCAAAATACTCACTCCAACTCCTTCTCACATCACCACTACTTGTTATCACCTCCCCATTAGCCCCCTTCACTGAAGTTCCCATTTGTTCCCTTGTCTTCCGCACTTTATTTACCTCCTTCCAAAACATCTTTTTATTCTCCCTAAAATTTAATGATACTCTCTCACCCCAACTCTCATTTGCCCTCTTTTTCACCTCTTGCACCTTTCTCTTGACCTCCTGTCTCTTTCTTTTATGCATCTCCCACTCAATTGCATTTTTCCCTGCAAAAATCGTCCAAATGCCTCTCTCTTCTCTTTCACTAATAATCTTACTTCTTCATCCCACCACTCACTACCCTTTCTAATCAACCCACCTCCCACTCTTCTCATGCCACAAGCATCTTTTGCGCAATCCATCACTGATTCCCTAAATACATCCCATTCCTCCCCCACTCATCTTACTTCCATTGTTCTCACCTTTTTCCATTCTGTACTCATATATATATATTTTTTTTTTTTTTGCTTTGTCGCTGTCTCCCGCGTTTGCGAGGTAGCGCAAGGAAACAGACGAAAGAAATGGTCCAACCCACCCCAATACACATGTATATACATACGTCCACACACGCAAATATACATACCTACACAGCTTTCCATGGTTTACCCCAGACGCTTCAAATGCCGTGATTCAATCCACTGGCAGCACGTCAACCCCGGTATACCACATCGATCCAATTCACTCTATTCCTTGCCCTCCTTTCACCCTCCTGCATGTTCAGGCCCCGATCACACAAAATCTTTTTCACTCCATCTTTCCACCTCCAATTTGGTCTCCTACTTCTCCTTGTTCCCTCCATCTCCGACACATATATCCTCTTGGTCAATCATTCCTCACTCATTCTCTCCATGTGCCCAAACCATTTCAAAACACCCTCTTCTGCTCTCTCAACCACGCTCTTTTTATTTCCACACATCTCTCTTACGCTTACGTTACTTACTCGATCAAACCACCTCACACCACACATTGTCCTCAAACATCTCATTTCCAGCACATCCATCCTCCTGCGCACAACTCTATCCATAGCCCACGCCTCGCAACCATACAACATTGTTGGAACCACTATTCCTTGAAACATACCATTTTTGCTTCCCGAGATAATGTTCTCGACTTCCACACATTCTTCAAGGCTCCCAGGATTTTCGCCCCCTCCCCCACCCTATGATCCACTTCCGCTTCCATGGTTCCATCTGCTGCCAGATCCACTCCCAGACATATATATATATATATATGTATATATATGTATATATATATATATATATATATATATATATATATATATATATATATATATATATATATATATATATATATATATGTATATATATATGTATATATATATATATATATATATATATATATATATATATATATATATATATATATATATATATATATATATATATATATATATATATATATATATATATATATATATATATATATATATATATATATATATATATATATATATGTATATATATAAAAAGATGTTCTGGAAGGAGGTAGATAAAGTGCGTAAGACAAGGGAGCAAATGGGAACTTCAGTGAAGGGCGCAAATGGGGAGGTGATAACAAGTAGTGGTGATGTGAGAAGGAGATGGAGTGAGTATTTTGAAGGTTTGTTGAATGTGTTTGATGATAGAGTGGCAGATATAGGGTGTTTTGGTCGAGGTGGTGTGCAAAGTGAGAGGGTTAGGGAAAATGATTTGTTAAACAGAGAAGAGGTAGTGAAAGCTTTGCGGAAGATGAAAGCCGGCAAGGCAGCAGGTTTGGATGGTATTGCAGTGGAATTTATTAAAAAAGGGGGTGACTGTATTGTTGACTGGTTGGTAAGGTTATTTAATGTATGTATGACTCATGGTGAGGTGCCTGAGGATTGGCGGAATGCGTGCATAGTGCCATTGTACAAAGGCAAAGGGGATAAGAGTGAGTGCTCAAATTACAGAGGTATAAGTTTGTTGAGTATTCCTGGTAAATTATATGGGAGGGTATTGATTGAGAGGGTGAAGGCATGTACAGAGCATCAGATTGGGGAAGAGCAGTGTGGTTTCAGAAGTGGTAGAGGATGTGTGGGTCAGGTGTTTGCTTTGAAGAATGTATGTGAGAAATACTTAGAAAAGCAAATGGATTTGTATGCAGCATTTATGGATCTGGAGAAGGCATATGATAGAGTTGATAGAGATGCTCTGTGGAAGGTATTAAGAATATATGGTGTGGGAGGCAAGTTGTTAGAAGCAGTGAAAAGTTTTTATCGAGGATGTAAGGCACGTGTACGTGTAGGAAGAGAGGAAAGTGATTGGTTCTCAGTGAATGTAGGTTTGCGGCAGGGGTGTGTGATGTCTCCATGGTTGTTTAATTTGTTTATGGATGGGGTTGTTAGGGAGGTAAATGCAAGAGTTTTGGAAAGAGGGGCAAGTATGAAGTCTGTTGGGGATGAGAGAGCTTGGGAAGTGAGTCAGTTGTTGTTCGCTGATGATACAGCGCTGGTGGCTGATTCATGTGAGAAACTGCAGAAGCTGGTGACTGAGTTTGGTAAAGTGTGTGGAAGAAGAAAGTTAAGAGTAAATGTGAATAAGAGCAAGGTTATTAGGTACAGTAGGGTTGAGGGTCAAGTCAATTGGGAGGTGAGTTTGAATGGAGAAAAACTGGAGGAAGTGAAGTGTTTTAGATATCTGGGAGTGGATCTGGCAGCGGATGGAACCATGGAAACGGAAGTGGATCATAGGGTGGGGGAAGGGGCGAAAATTCTGGGGGCCTTGAAGAATGTGTGGAAGTCGAGAACATTATATCGGAAAGCAAAAATGGGTATGTTTGAAGGAATGGTGGTTCCAACAATGTTGTATGGTTGCGAGGCGTGGGCTATGGATAGAGTTGTGCGCAGGAGGATGGATGTGCTGGAAATGAGATGTTTGAGGACAATGTGTGGTGTGAGGTGGTTTGATCGAGTAAGTAACGTAAGCGTAAGAGAGATGTGTGGAAATAAAAAGAGCGTGGTTGAGAGAGCAGAAGAGGGTGTTTTGAAGTGGTTTGGGCACATGGAGAGAATGAGTGAGGAAAGATTGACCAAGAGGATATATGTGTCGGAGGTGGAGGGAACGAGGAGAAGAGGGAGACCAAATTGGAGGTGGAAAGATGGAGTGAAAAAGATTTTGTGTGATCGGGGCCTGAACATGCAGGAGGGTGAAAGGAGGGCAAGGAATAGAGTGAATTGGAGCGATGTGGTATACCGAGGTTGACGTGCTGTCAGTAGATTGAATCAAGGCATGTGAAGCGTCTGGGGTAAACCATGGAAAGCTGTGTAGGTATGTATATTTGCGTGTGTGGACGTGTGTATGTACATGTGTATGGGGGGGGGGGGCATTTCTTTCGTCTGTTTCCTTGCGCTACCTCGCAAGCGCGGGAGACAGCGACAAAGTATAAAAAAAGAAATATATATATATATATGTATATATATATATATATATATATATATATATATATATATATATATATATATATATATATATATATATATATATATATATATATATATATATATATATATATATATATATATATATATATATATCTTCTGTTTCCCATTTTAGAAAGTTAAAAAATACAAGGAGGGGAGGATTTCTGGCCCCCCGCTCCCGTCCCTTCTAGTCGCTTTCTTCGACACGCAAGGAATGCGTGGGAAGTATTCTTTCACCCCTATCCCCAGGGATAGGGGTGAAACAGAAGAAGGAGTCACGCGGGCAGTGCTCATCCTCCTCGAAGGCTCAGACTGGGGTGTCTAAATGTGTGTGGATGTAACCAAGATGTGAAAAAAGGAGAGATAGGTAGCATGTTTGAGGAAAGGAACCTGGATGTTTTGGCCGTGAGTGAAACGAAGCTCAAGGGTAAAGGGGAAGAGTGGTTTGAGAATGTCTTGGGAGTAAAGTCAGGGGTTAGTGAGGGGACAAGAGCAAGGGAAGGAGTAGCAGTACTCCCGAAACAGGAGTTGTGGGAGTATGTGATAGGATGTAAGAAAGTAAATTCTCGATTAATATGGGTAAAACTGAAAGTTGATGGAGAGAGATGTGTGATTATTGATATGGTATGCACCTGGGCATGAGAAGAAAGATCATGAGCGGTAAGTGTTTTGGGAGCAGCTGAATGAGTGTGTTAGTGGTTTTGATGCACGAGACCGGGTTATAGTGATGGGTGATTTGAATGCAAAGGTGAGTAATGTGGCAGTTGAGGTAATAATTGGTATACATGGGGTGTTCAGTGTTGTAAATGGAAATGGTGAAGAGCTTGTAGATTTATGTGCTGAAAAAGGACTGGTGATTGGGAATATCTGGTTTAAAAAGCGAGATATACATAAGTATACGTATGTAAGTAGGAGAGATGGCCAGAGTGCGTTATTGGATTACGTGTTAATTGACAGGCGCGCGAAAGAGAGACTTTTGGATGTTAATATGCTGAGAGGTGCAACTGGAGGGATGTCTGATCATTATCTTGTGGAGGCTAAGGTGAAGATTTGTATGGGTTTTCAGAAATGAAGAGTGAATGTTCGGGGTGAAGAGGGTGGTGAGAGTAAGTGAGCTTGGGAAGGAGACTTGTGTGAGGAAGTACCAGGAGAGACTGAGTACAGAATGGAAAAAGGTGAGAACAATGGAAGTAAGGGGAGTGGGGGAGGAATGGGATGTATTTAGGGAATCAGTGATGGATTGCGCAAAAGATGCTTGTGGCATGAGAAGAGTGGGAGATGGGTTGATTAGAAAGGGTAGTGAGTGGTGGGATGAAGAGGTTAAGATGAGTAGTGAAAGAGAAGAGAGAGGCATTTGGACGATTTTTGCAGGGAAAAAATGCAATTGAGTGGGAGATGTATAAAAGAAAGAGACAGGAGGTCAAGAGAATGGTGCAAGAGGTGAAAAAGAGGGCAAATGAGAGTTGGGGTGAGAGAGTATCATTAAATTTTAGGGAGAATAAAAAGATGTTCTAGAAGGAGGTAAATAAAGTGCGTAAGACAAGGGAGCAAATGTGAACTTCAGTGAAGGGCGGAAATGGGGAGGTGATAACAAGTAGTGGTGATGTGAGAAGGAGATGGAGTGAGTATTTTGAAGGTTTGTTGAATGTGTTTGATGATAGAGTGGCAGATATAGAGTGTTTTGGTCGAGGTGGTGTGCAAAGTGAGTGGGTTAGGGAAAATGATTTGGTAAACAGAGAAGAGGTAGTAAAAGCTTTGCGGAAGATGAAAGCCGGCAAGGCAGCAGGTTTGGATGGTATTGCAGTGGAATTTATTAAATAAGGGGGTGACTGTATTATTGACTGGTTGGTAAGGTTATTTAATGTATGTATGACTCATGGTGAGGTGCCTGAGGATTGGCGGAATGCGTGCATAGTGCCATTGTACAAAGGCAAAGGGGATAAGAGTGAGTGCTCAATTTTCAGAGGTATAAGTTTGTTGAGTATTCCTGGTAAATTATATGGGAGGGTATTGATTGAGAGGGTGAAGGCATGTACAGAGCATCAGATTGGGGAAGAGCAGTGTGGTTTTAGAAGTGGTAGAGATGTGTAGATCAGGTGTTTGCTTTGGAGAATGTATGTGAGAAATACTTAGAAAAGCAAATGGATTTGAATGTAGCATTTATGGATCTGGAGAAGGCATATGATAGAGTTGATAGAGATGCTCTGTGGAAGGTACTAAGAATATTTGGTGTGGGAGGCAATTTGTTAGAAGCAGTGAAAAGTTTTTATTGAGGATGTAAGGCATGTGTACGCGTAGGAAGAGAGGAGAGTGATTGGTTCTCAGTAAATGTAGGTTTGCGGCAGGGGTGTGTGATGTCTCCATGGTTGTTTAATTTGTTTCTGGATGGGGTTGTTAGGGAGGTGAATGCAAGAGTTTTGGAAAGAGGGGCAAGTATGAAGTCTGTTGTGGATGAGAGATCTTGGGAAGTGAGTCAGTTGTTGTTCGCTGATGATACAGCGCTGGTGGCTGATTCATGTGAGAAACTTCAGAAGCTGGTGACTGAGTTTGGTAAAGTGTGTGAAAGAAGAAAGTTAAGAGTAAATCTGAATAAGAGCAAGGTTATTAGGTACAGTAGGGTTGAGGGTCAAGTCAATTGGGAGATAAGTTTGAATGGAGAAAAACTGGAGGAAGTAAAGTGTTTTAGATATATGGGAGTGGATCTGGCAGCGGATGGAACCATGGAAGCGGAAGTGGATCATAGAGTGGGGGAGGGGGCGAAAATCCTGGGAGCCTTGAAGAATGTGTGGAAGTCGAGAACATTATCTCGGAAAGCAAAAATGGGTATGTTTGAAGGAATAGTGGTTCCAACAATGTTGTATGGTTGCGAGGCGTGGGCTATGGATAGAGTTGTGCGCAGGAGGGTATATGTGCTGGAAATGAGATGTTTGAGGATAATATATGGTGTGAGGTGGTTTGATCGAGTAAGTAACGTAAGTGTAAGAGAGATGTGTGGAAATAAAAAGAGCGTGGTTGAGAGCGCAGAAGAGGGTGTTTTGAAATGGTTTGGGCACATGGAGAGAATGAGTGAGGAAAGATTGACCAAGAGGATATATGTGTCGGAGGTGGAGGGAACGAGGAGAAGTGGGAGACCAAATTGGAGTTGGAAAGATGGAGTGAAAAAGATTTTGTGTGATCGGGGCCTGAACTTGCAGGAGGGTGAAAGGCGTGCAAGGAATAGAGTGAATTGGATCGATGTGGTATACCGGGGTTGACGTGCTGTCAGTGGATTGAATCAGGGCATGTGAAGCGTCTGGCGTAAACCATGGAAAGCTGCGTAGGTATGTATATTTGCGTGTGTGGACGTATGTATATACATGTGTATGGGGGTGGGTTGGGCCATTTCTTTCGTCTGTTTCCTTGCGCTACCTCGCAAACGCGGGAGACAGCGACAAAGCCAAAATATATATATACATATATATATATATATATATATATATATATATATATATATATATATATATATATATACATATATATATATTCATATATATATATATATATATATATATATATATATATATATATATATATATATATATATATATATATATATATATATATATATATATATATATATATTCCTATGAGTCCACGGGGAAAATGAAACACGAAAAGTTTCGCAAGTGCACTTTCGTGTAAGAATCACATCATCAGGGGAGACACAAGAGAGGAATATAACAGTCAGTTGATATACATCGAAGAGACGAAGCTAGGACGTCCTAGCTCATCCTCCGCGAAGGCTCAGATCGGGGTGCCTAAATGTGTGTGGATGTAACCAAGATGTGAAAAAAGGAGAGACAGGTAGTATGTTTGAGGAAAGGAACCTGGATGTTTTGGCTCTGAGTGAAACGAAGCTCAAGGGTAAAGGGGAAGAGTGGTTTGGGAAGGTTTTGGGAGTAAAGTCAGGGGTTAGTGAGAAGAGAAGAGTAAGGGAAGGAGTAGCAATACTCCTGAAACAGGATTTGTCGGAGTATGTGATAGAATGTAAGAAAGTAAATTCTCGATTAATATGGGTAAAACTGAAAGTTGATGGAGAGAGATGGGTGATTATTGGTGCATATGCACCTGGGCATGAGAAGAAAGATCATGAGAGGCAAGTGTTTTGGGAGCAGCTGAATGAGTGTGTTAGTGGTTTTGATGCACGAGACCGGGTTATAGTGATGGGTGATTTGAATGCAAAGGTGAGTAATGTGGCAGTTGAGGGAATAATTGGTATACATGTGGTGTTCAGTGTTGTAAATGGAAATGGTGAAGAGCTTGTAGATTTACGTGCTGAAAAAGAACTGATGATTGGGAATACCTGGTTTAAAAAGCGAGATATACATAAGTATACTTATGTAAGTAGGAGAGATGGCCAGAGAGCGTTATTGGATTACGTGTTAATTGACAGGCGCGCGAAAGAGATACTTTTGGATGTTAATGTGCTGAGAGGTGCAACTGGAGGGATGTCTGATCATTATCTTGTGGAGGCTAAGGTGAAGATTTGTATTGGTTTTCAGAAAAGAAGAGTGAATGTTGGGGTGAAGAGGGTGGTGAGAGTAAGTGAGCTTGGGAAGGAGACTTGTGTGAGGAAGTACCAGGAGAGACTGAGTACAGAATGGAAAAAGGTGAGAACAATGGAAGTAAGGGGAGTGGGGGAGGAATGGGATGTATTTAGGGAATCAGTGATGGATTGCGCAAAAGATGCTTGTGGCATGAGAAGAGTGGGAGATGGGTTGATTAGAAAGGGTAGTGAGTGGTGGGATGAAGAAGTAAGAGTATTAGTGAAAGAGAAGAGAGAGGCATTTGGACGATTTTTGCAGGGAAAAAATGCAATTGAGTGGGAGATGTATAAAAGAAAGAGACAGGAGGTCAAGAGAAAGGTGCAAGAGGTGAAAAAAAGGGCAAATGAGGGTATCATTAAATTTTAGGGAGAATAAAAAGATGTTCTGGAAGGAGGTAAATAAAGTGCGTAAGACAAGGGAGCAAATGGGAACTTTAGTGAAGGGCGCAAATGGGGAGGTGATAACAAGTAGTGGTGATGTGAGAAGGAGATGGAGTGAGTATTTTGAAGGTTTGTTGAATGTGTTTGATGATAGAGTGGCAGATATAGGGTGTTTTGGTCGAGGTGGTGTGCAAAGTGAGAGGGTTAGGGAAAATGATTTGGTAAACAAAGAAGAGGTAGTAAAAGCTTTGCGGAAGATGAAAGCCGGCAAGGGAGCAGGTTTGGATGGTATTGCAGTGGAATTTATTAAAAAAGGGGGTGACTGTATTGTTGACTGGTTGGTAAGGTTATTTAGTGTATGTATGACTCATGGTGAGGTACCTGAGGATTGGCGGAATGCGTGCATAGTGCCATTGTACAAAGGCAAAGGGGATAAGAGTGAGTGCTCAAATTAGAGAGGTATAAGTTTGTTGAGTATTCCTGGTAAATTATATGGAAGGGTATTGATTGAGAGGGTGAAGGCAGGTGCAGAGCATCAGATTGGGGAAGGGCAGTGTGGTTTCAGAAGTGGTAGAGGATGTGTGGATCAGGTGTTTGCTTTGAAGAATGTATGTGAGAAATACTTAGAAAAGCAAATGGATTTGTATGTAGCATTTATGCATCTGGAGAAGGCATATGATAGAGTTGATAGAGATGCTCTGTGGAAGGTATTAAGAATATATGGTGTGGGAGGCAAATTGTTAGAAGCAGTGAAAAGTTTTTATCGAGGATGTAAGGCTTGTGTACGTGTAGTAAGAGAGGAAAGTGATTGGTTCTCAGTGAATGTAGGTTTGCGGCAGGGGTGTGTGATGTCTCCATGGTTGTTTAATTTGTTTATGGATGGGGTTGTTAGGGAGGTGAATGCAAGAGTTTTGGAAAGAGGGGCAAGTATGAAGTCTGTTGGGGATGAGAGAGCTTGGGAAGTGAGTCAGTTGTTGTTCGCTGATGATACAGCTCTGGTGGCTGATTCATGTGAGAAACTGCAGAAGCTGGTGACTGAGTTTGGTAAAGTGTGTGAAAGAAGAAAGTTAAGAGTAAATGCGAATAAGAGCAAGGTTATTAGGTACAGTAGGGTTGAGGGTCAAGTCAATTGGGAGGTGAGTTTGAATGGAGAAAAACTGGAGAAAGTAAAGTGTTTTAGATATCTGGGAGTGGATCTGGCAGCGGATGGAACCATGGAAGCGGAAGTGGATCATAGGATTTGGGAGGGGGCGAAAATTCTGGGAGCCTTGAAGAATGTGTTGAAGTCGAGAACATTATCTCGGAAAGCAAAAATGGGTATGTTTGAAGGAATAGTGGTTCCAACAATGTTGTATGGTTGCGAGGCGTGGGCTATGGATAGAGTGGTGCGCAGGAGGATGGATGTGCTGGAAATGAGATGTTTGAGGACAATGTGTGGTGTGAGGTGGTTTGATCGAGTAAGTAACGTAAGGGTAAGAGAGATGTGTGGAAATAAAAAGAGCGTGGTTGAGAGAGCAGAAGAGGGTGTTTTGAAATGGTTTGGGCACATGGAGAGAATGAGTGAGGAAAGATTGACCAAGAGGATATATGTGTTGGAGGGGGAGGGAACGAGGAGAAGAGGGGGACCAAATTGGAGGTGGAAAGATGGATTGAAAAAGATTTTGTGTGATCGGGGCCTGAACATGCAGGAGGGTGAAAGGAGGGCAAGGAATAGAGTGAATTGGATCGATGTGGTATACCGGGGTTGACGTGCTGTCAGTGGATTGAATCAGGGCATGTGAAGCGTCTGGGGTAAACCATGGAAAGCTGTGTAGGTATGTATATTTGCGTGTGTGTACTTATGTATATACATGTGTATGGGGGTGTGTTGGGCCATTTCTTTCGTCTGTTTCCTTGCGCTACCTCGCAAACACCGGAGACAGCAACAAAGAAAAAACAATATATAAGGGGGAGGGAGCGGGGGGCTGGAAATCCTCCCCTCTCATTTTTTTTTTTTTTTTTTTTTTTTTTTTTCCAAAAGAAGGAATAGAGAAGGGGGCCAGGTGAGGATATTCCCTTAAAGGCCCAGTTCTCTGTTCTTAACGCTACCTCGCTAACGCGGGAAATGGCGAATAGTATGAAAGAAAAGAAAAATATATATATATATATATATATATATATATATATATATATATATATATATATATATATATATATATATATTCTCTGTCAACTCTATCATATGCCTTCTCCAGATCCATAAATGATACATACAAATCCCACTTATATATATAAATTATAAATATATATATATATATATATATATATATATATATATATATATATATATATATATATATATATATATATATATTTTATCCCTGGGGATAGGGGAGAAAGAATACTTCCCACGTATTCCCTGCGTGTCGTAGAAGGCGACTAAAAGGGGAGGGAGCGGGGGGCTGGAAATCTTCCCCTCTCGTTTTTTTTTTTTTTTTAATTTTCCAAAACAAGGAACAGAGAAGGGGGCCAGGTGAGGATATTCCCTCCAAGGCCCAGTCTTCTGTTCTTAACGCTACCTCGCTAACGCGGGAAATGGCGAATAGTTTGAATGAAAATGAAAAAAAAATATATATATATATATATATATATATATATATATATATATATATATATATATCTTTCTTTCTTTCAAACTATTCGCCATTTCCCGCATTAGCGAGGTAGCGTTAAGTACAGAGGACTGGGCCTTTGAGGGAATACCCTCACCTGGCCCAATTCTCTGTTCCTTCTTTTGAAAAAAAAAAAAAAAAAAAAAAAAAAACAAGAGGGGAGGATTTCCAGCCCCCCGCTCCCTCCCCTTTTAGTCGCCTTCTACGACACGCAGGGAATACGTGGGAAGTATTCTTAATCCCCTATCCCAGGGATAATATATATATATATATATATATATATATATATATATATATATATATATATATATATATATATATACATATATATATATATATATATATATATATATATATATATATATATATATATATATATATATATATATATATATATATATATATATATATATATATATATATATATATATATATTTTTTTTTTTTTTTTTTTTTTTTCAAACTATTCGCCATTTCCCGCGTTAGCGAGGTAGCGTTAAGAACAGAGAACTGGGCCACTGAGGGAATATCCTCACCTGGCCCCCTTCTGTGTTCCTTCTTTTGGAAAATTAAAAAAAATTGAGAGGGGAGGATTTCCAGCCCCCCGCTCCCTCCCCTTTTAGTCGCCTTCTACGACACGCAGGGAATACGTGGGAAGTATTCTTTCTCCCCTATCCCCAGGGATAATATATATATATACATACATATATATATATATATATATATATATATATATATATATATATATATATATATATATATATATATATATATATATATATATATATATATATATATATATATATATATATATATATATATATATATATATATATATATATATAATGCCCCAGTAGTCCCTCTAACTGCAGCACCCAGGAAGCTGGCCATGTTCAGTGGGCAGACCACATATAAAAGCTCCTTGTTGATACTGAAAGATCAAAGGATATCAGGGCATTTGAAGCCCATTAGTCTATAATGAAGGTGAAGGGGCAATACCAGACTGGCTTAAAAAAAGTTTTCAGCATTCACATTTTCTGGTCCTGCTTAAAAAATGGGTATTAGAGAATGCATCAGTATTTTTTCAAATGTCATAAGCAGTGGGTAAATGTGTTCATTGGGCAAATGGCAACTGATGGGTAATGTCATAACCAATGGACAAATTTCATAACCAGTGATTAAAGGTCTTAAGCAGAGGGCAGTTGTCACTACCTGAGGGCAAATGTCATAGGCAGATTCGAATTTTAAAAGTTTGATCTCAAGAGAAGAGGGACCCCAACAACAGTAAAGTGAGGTGCAGTGAGCAAATGTCATTACCAGTGGCAGTTGTCATAATCATTGGGCAAATGTCATAACCAATAGGCAAATGCCATACCCAGCAGGCAAAAGTCATAAACAGTGGGAAAATGTCATAGCCAATGAGCATTTGGAAATGTCATAACAAATGGGAACATGCCATAACAGTGTCACTTGCTGTAGGCAAGTGCTATAACCAGTGGGCAAATGTCATGTCCAGTGTCAAAATGTTGTAAGCAAACGTCATAACTGTGGGCATATGCCACAAGCAGTGAGGAAATGTCATAACTAGCAGGGAAATGTTACACCCTGGGTGGAATGGTCGTAATCATTGGATAACGTATCACAACTAATAGGCAAATGTCATAACTGGTGGGCTAACGTTATATCCAGCAAGCAAATGACATAACCAGAGAAAAAAAGATCATAATTAATGAGCAAATGTCACAGATAATGGGAAAATGTCATAACCAGTGGGTAAATGTCATAATCAAATCATATATATATATATATATATATATATATATATATATATATATATATATATATATATATATATATTTTTTTTTTTTTTTTTTTTCATACTATTCGCCATTTCCCGCGTTTGCGAGGTAGCGTTAAGAACAGAGGACTGGGCCTTAGAGGGAAAATCCTCACCTGGCCCCCTTCTCTGTTCCTTCTTTTGGAAAATTAAAAAAAAACGAGAGGGGAGGATTTCCAGCCACCCGCTCCCTCCCCTTTTAGTCGCCTTCTACGACACGCAGGGAATACGTGGGAAGTATTCTTTCTCCCCTATCCCCAGGGATATATATATTTTTTTTTTTTTTTTTTCATACTATTCGCCATTTCCCGCATTAGCGAGGTTGCATTAAGAACAGAGGACTGGGCCTTTGAGGGAATACCCTCACCTGGCCCCCTTCTCTGTTCCTTCTTTTGGAAAATTAAAAAAAAAAAAAAAAAGTGAGGGGAGGATTTCCAGCCCCCTGCTCCCTTCCCTTTTAGTTGCCTTCTACGACACGCAGGGAATACGTGGGAAGTATTCTTTCTCCCCTATCCCCAGGGATGATATATATGTATATATATATATATATATATATATATATATATATATATATATATATATATATATATATATATATATATATATATATATATATATATATATATATATGTTCCTATGAGTCCACGCAGAAAATGAAACACGATAAGTTCCCAAGTGCACTTTCGTGGGTTGGGCCATTCTTTCGTCTGTTTCCTTGCCATACCACGCTAACGTGGAAGACAGCGACAAAGGATAATAAAGAAATAGATATTGTCCCTGTTCTCTTTACATTGTACACAGATGATTGTAGGAATGGAACTGATGACTGTACTATTATAAAATATGCCGACGATAAAGTTATCCTAGTAAAAGTTGTCAATGATAATTATGAACCCTATTTAACTCAAGTTAAAAAATTTGTTGACTGGAGTAAACAAAATTTTTTGGAGCTTAATGTTAAGAAAACTAAGGAGATGATATTCACTTTCGGAACTAAACATAAACATGTACCTGACTTATTAACAATTGTGGAAGAACACGTTCAAAGAGTAAACCAGTACAAGTATTTGGGATTTATGATTGATGACCAATTGAAAGGCAGTGTTAATACGGATATGGTGTCAAGGAAATGTAACCAAAGACTACACTTTGTACATATATTGCGCAACCTAAATGTAGATAAAGTGATCAGTAACTTATGTTACAAATCAATATTAGAATCAGTTCTAAATTTTTCAGTTCCTGCCTGGTATGGGAAACTTACTTGTAAAGATAAAAATAAGTTGGGAAGAATTGTTAAAAAGGCAGGAAAATTAGGTGCGGCGACCACATCACTAGATAAGCTTTATCAGACAGGCGTAGTGAAACAAGTAGATAGGATTATGAAAGATGTAACCCATCCGCTATACAATTGTTACACATATTTAAAATCAGGAAGGAGGTTAGCTTGGCCCATGCAGCGTACTGATAGATACAGAAAGTCTTTTGTACCTGAAAGCATCCTCCTTTTCAATCATTTGTCATCACAATAGGAAAGTAAAATATTAAAGTTTTTCCTTTAATATTTTATTGCTTTATTGATTTTATTATTCTTATAATGTAGAAACACTAGGGAGCTCTCAAAGCCAAGAAGAATTTCATTTTGTAATATATCTTGTATTACAATTTGACTAATAAAAACTTACTTACTTATATATATATATATATATATATATATATATATATATATATATATATATATATATATATATATATATATATATATATATATATTTTTTTTTTTTCACACTATTCGCTATTTCCCGCGATAGCGAGGTAGCGTTAAGAACAGAGGACTGGGCCTTTGAGGGAATATCCTACCCCCGCTCCCTTCCCTTTTAGTCGCCTTCTACGACACACAGGGAATACGTGGGAAGTATTCTTTCTTCCCTATCCCCTATCATAGAAGGCGACTAAAAGGGGATGGAGTGGGGGGCTGGAAATCCTCCCCCCTCATCTTTTTCCAATTTTCCAAAAGAAGGAACAGAGAAGGGGGCCATGTGAGGACACTCCCTCAAAGGCCCAGTCCTGTGTTATTAACGCCACCCGGCCAATGTGGGAAATGGCGAACAGTATGAAAGAAAAAAGAAAGATATATATATATATATATATATATATATATATATATATATATATATATATATATATATATATATATATATATATATATATATATATATATATATATATTTATATATATATATTTTTTTTTCTTTTCATACCACTCGCCACCTCCCACACCAGCAAGGCAGCGTTAAGAACAGAGGACCGGGCCTCAAGGGGAACATCCTCACCCGGCCCCCCCCTCCGTTCCCTCCTTTGGAAAATCAAAAAAAAACAAGGGGAGGATTTCCAGCCACCCGCTCCCTCCCCCTTTAGTCGCCTTCTACAACATGCAGGGAATACGTGGGAAGTAGTCTTTCTCCCCTATCCCCAGGGATAATATATATATATATATATATATATATATATATATATATATATATATATATATATATATATATATATATATATATATGTACATACTTCCCCAGAAGTATATATATATATATATATATATATATATATATATATATATATATATATATATATATATATATATATATATATATATATATATATATATATATATATACATACTTCCCCAGAAGTATATATATATATATATATATATATATATATATATATATATATATATATATATATATATATATATATATATATATATATATATATATATATATATATATATTTTCTTTTTTTTTTTTTTTTGCTTTGTCGCTATCTCCCGCGTTTGCGAGGTAGCGCAATGAAACAGACGAAAGAAATGGCCCAACCCACCCCCATACACATGTATATACATACACGTCCACACACGCAAATATACATACCTACACAGCTTTCCATGGTTTACCCCAGACGCTTCACATGCCCTGATTCAATCCACTGACAGCATGTCAACCCCGGTATACCACATCGATCCAATTTACTCTATTCCTTGCCCTCCTTTCACCCTCCTGCATGTTCAGGCCCCGATCACACAAAATCTTTTTCACTCCATCTTTCCACCTCCAATTTGGTCTCCCACTTCTCCTCGTTCCCTCCACCTCCGACACATATATCCTCTTGGTCAATCTTTCCTCACTCATTCTCTCCATGTTCCCAAACCATTTCAAAACACCCTCTTCTGTTCTCTCAACCACGCTCTTTTTATTTCCACACATCTCTCTTACCCTTACGTTACTTACTCGATCAAACCACCTCACACCACACATTGTCCTCAAACATCTCATTTCCAGCACATCCACCCTCCTGCGCACAACTCTATCCATAGTCCACGCCTCGCAACTATACAAAATTGTTGGAACCACTATTCCTTCAAACATACCCATTTTTGCTTTCCGAGATAATGTTCTCGACTTCCACACATTCTTCAAGGCTCCCTGGATTTTCGCCCCCTCCCCCAATCCTATGATCCATTTATATATATATATATATATATATATATATATATATATATATATATATATATATATATATATATATATATATACATATATCCTCACACAAGTCTCCTTCCCAAGCTCATTTACTCTCACCACTCTCTTCACCCCAACATTCTTTCTTCTTTTCTGAAAACCCCCACAAATCTTCACGTTCGCCTCCACAAGATAATGATCAGACATCATTCCAGTTGCACCTCTCAGCACATTAACATCCAAAAGTCTCTCTTTCGTGCGTCTATCAATTAACACGTAATCCAATAACGCTCTCCGGCCATCTCTCCTACTTACATACGTATACTTATGTATATCTCGCTTTTTAAACCAGGTATTTCCAATCACCAGTCCTTTTTCAGCACATAAATCTACAAGCTCTTCACCATTTCCATTTACAACACTGAACACTGCATGTATACCAATTATTCCCTCAACTGCCACATTACTCACCTTTGCATTCAAATCACCCATCACTATAACCCGGTCTTGTGCATCAAAACCACTAACACATTCATTCAGCTGCTCCCAAAACACTTGCCTCTCATGATCTTTCTTCTCATGCCCAGGTGCATATGCACCGATGATCACCCATCTCTCTCCATCAACTTTCAGTTTTACCCATATCAATCTAGAATTTACTTTCTTACACTCTATCACATACTCCCACAACTCTTGATTCAGGAATAGTGCTACTCCTTCCCTTGCTCTTGTCCTCTCACTAACCCCTGACTTTACTCCCAAGACATTCCCAAACCACTCTTCCCCTTTACCCTTGAGCTTCGTTTCACTCAGAGCCAAAATATCCAGGTTCCTTTCCTCAAACATACTACCTATCTCTCCTTTTTTCTCATCTTGGTTACATCCACACGTATTTAGACACTCTAATCTGAGCCTTCGAGGAGAATGAGCACTCCTCGCGTGACTCCTTCTTCTGTTTCCCCTGGTAGAAAGTTAAAATAAAAGGAGGGGAGGGTTTTTGGCTCCCCGCTCCCGTCCCCTTTAGTCGCCTTCTACGACACGTGAGGAATGCGTGTGAGGAAGTACAAGGAGAGACTGAGTACAGAATGGAAAAAGGTGAGAACAAAGTAGGTAAGGGGAGTGGGGGAGGAATGGGATGTATTTAAGGAAGCAGTGATGGCTTGCGCAAAAGATGCTTGTGGCATGAGAAGCGTGGGAGGTGGGTTGATTAGAAAAGGTAGTGAGTGGTGGGATGAATAAGTAAGATTATTAGTGAAAGAGAGGAGAGAGGCATTTGGACGATTTTTGCAGGGAAAAAATTCAAATGAGTGGGAGAGGTATAAAAGAAAGAGGCAGGAGGTCAAGAGAAAGGTGCAAGAGGTGAAAAAAGAGGGCAAATGAGAGTTGGAGTGAGAGAGTATCATTAAATTTCAGGGAGAATAAAAAGATGTTTTGGAAGGAGGTAAATAAAGTGCGTAAGACAAGGGAGCAAATGGGAACTTCAGTGAAGGGGGCTAATGGGGAGGTGATAACAAGTAGTGGTGATGTGAGAAGGAGATGGAGTGAGTATTTTGAAGGTTTGTTGAATGTGTTTGATGATAGAGTGGCAGATATAGGGTGTTTTGGTCGAGGTGGTGTGCAAAGTGAAAGGGTTAGGGAAAATGATTTGGTAAATAGAGAAGAGGTAGTAAAAGCTTTACGGAAGATGAAAGCTGGCAAGGCAGTAGGTTTGGATGGTATTGCAGTGGAATTTATTAAAAAAGGGGGTGACAGTATTATTGACTGGTTGGTAAGGTTATTCAATGTATGTATGACTCATGTTGAGGTGCCTGAGGATTGGCGGAATGCGTGCATAGTGTCATTGTACAAAGGCAAAGGGGATAAGAGTGAGTGCTCAAATTAAAGAGGTATAAGTTTGTTGAGTATTCCAAGTAAATTATATGGGAGGGTATTGATTGAGAGGGTGAAGGGATGTACAGAGTGTCAGATTGGGGAAGAGCAGTGTGGTTTCGGAAGTGGTAGAGGATGTGTGGATCAGGTGTTTGCTTTGAAGAATGTATGTGAGAAATACTTAGAAAAGCAAATGGATTGATATGTAGCATTCATGGATCTGGAGAAGTCATATGATACAGTTAATAGAGATGCTCTGTGGAATGTTTTAAGAATATGTGGTGTGGGAGGCAAGTTGTTAGAAGCAGTGAAAAGTTTTTATCGAGGATGTAAGGCATGTGTACGGGTAGGAAGAGAGGAAAGTGATTGGTTCTCAGTGAATGTAGGTTTGCGGCAGGGGTGTGTGATGTTTCCATGGTTGTTTAATTTGTTTATGGATGGGGTTGTTAGGGAGGTGAATGCAAGAGTTTTGGAAAGAGGGGCAAGTATGCAGTCTGTTGTGGATGAGAGAGCTTGGGAAGTGATTCAGTTGTTGTTCGCTGATGATACAGCGCTGGTGGCTGATTCATGTAAGAAACTACAGAAACTGGTGACTGAGTTTGGTAAAGTGTGTGAAAAAAGAAAGTTAAGAGTAAATGTGAATAGGAGCAAGGTTATTAGGTACAGTAGGTTTGAGGGTCAAGTCAATTGGGAGGTAAGTTTGAATGGAGAAAAACTGTAGGAAGTAAAGTGTTTTAGATATGTGGGAGTGGATCTGGCAGCGGATGGAACCATGGAAGCGGAAGTGAATCATAGGGTGGGGGAGGGGGCGAAAATTCTGGGAGCCTTGAAGAATGTTTGGAAGTCGAGAAAATTATCTCGGAGAGCAAAAATAGGCATGTTTGGAGGAACAGTGGTTCCAACAATGTTTTATGGTTGCGAGGCGTGAGCTATGGATAGAGTTGTGCGCAAGAGGGTGGGTGTGCTGGAAATGAGATGATTGAGGACAATATGTGGTGTGAGGTGGTTTGATCGAGTAAGTAATGTAAGGAACGATGTGGTATACCGGGGTTGACGTGCTGTCAGTGGATTAAACCAGGGCATGTGAAGCGTCTGGGGTAAACCATGGATAGTGTGTGGGGCCTGGATGTGGAAAGGGAGCTGTGGTTTCGGTGCATTATTACATGACAGCTAGAGACTGAGTGTGAACGAATGGGGCCTTTGGTGTCTTTTACTAGCGCTACCGCGCACACATGAGGGGGGAGGGGGTAGTTATTCCATGTGTGGCGAGGTGGCGATAGGAACAAATAAAGGCAGACAGTATGCATTATGTACATATGTATATATGTATATGTCTCTGTGTGTATATATATGTGTACATTGAGATGTATAGGTATGTATATTTGCGTGTGTGGACGTGTATATACATGTGTATGTGGGCGGGTTGGGCCATTCTTTCGTCTGTATCCTTGCGCTACCTCACTGAAGCGGGAGACAGCAACAAAGCAAAATAAATAGAATAAATATATATATATATTATCCCTGGGGATAGGGGATTAAGAATACTTCCCACGTATTCCCTGCGTGTCGTAGAAGGCGACTAAAAGGGGAGGGAGCGGGGGGCTGGAAATCCTCCCCTCTCTTTTTTTTTAATTTTCCAAAAGAAGGAACAGAGGGGGCCAGTTGAGGATATTCCAAAAAAGGCCCAGTCCTCTGTTCTTAGCGCTACCTCGCTAACGCGGGAAATGGCGAATAGTTTAAAAAAAAAAAAAAAAAAAAAAAAAAAAAAAAAAAAAAAAATATATATATATATATATATATATATATATATATATATATATATATATATATATATATATATATATATATATATATATACATATATATATATTTATATATATATATATATATATATATATATATATATATATATATATATATATATATATCCCCTGGGGATTGGGGAGAAAGAATACTTCCCATGTATTCCCTGCGTGTCGTAGAAGGCGACTAAAAGGGGAGGGAGCGGGGGGCTGGAAATCCTCCCCTCTTTTTTTTTTTTTTTTTAGTTATCCAAAAGAAGGAAGAGAGAAATGGGCCAGGTGAGGATTTTCCCTCAGAGGCCCAGTCCTCTGTTCTTAACGCTACCTTGCTAACGCGGGAAATGGCGAATAGTTTGAAAAAAAAAAAAAAAAAATATATATATATATATATATATATATATATATATATATATATATATATATATATATATATATATATATATATATATATATATGTATATATATATATATATTTTTTTTTTTATACTT